>NC_051041.1:4570100-4600100 GCF_904848185.1 Acanthopagrus latus | reverse complement strand
GTCGCTGTTTGCCTCGCTCGCAGTGAGCGTCACCATGGCAACGGCACTAGCAGCGCAGTGTGAAGTGGAGGAAGAGCTTGCGGTGCTCAGCGTGATGGAGAGAACGAGGGAGAGAGAGAGAAAGAAAGAGAGAGAGAGAAAGAGAGAGAGACACTGGTTTCACATGAATACATGATTGGTCCGACTGGTTGATGATGTCATGTGTTTAAGTGTCGGTTTGACGGGTGTCTCCTCATGACATGTAGCAGCACTTTTTAACCGTTTAACTTACGGTTAATTAACACACACACACACACACACATATATTTGAGTATGAATCCGTCTATTTAAATGTAATTAGCACAGTGAGATGATCAGTTCAGGGTCAGAAGAGTTAATGAAGGAGAGCAGAGAGATAGAGTGAGAGAGAGAGCAGAGGGAGGAAGAGAGGTGTGTGTCATACTGAGCATGCTCTTTGTGCTAACTTCCTGCTCTCTTCTTCCTGACAGAAAAAGACCGTTCAGAGACACCGGCGTTCAGCGAGCACGAGAGGAAGACGAGCCGAGGAGAGGCTCTGAAAGCAGCTGACGAGAATCGGAGCCAAACTGAGGAATTACGACAGCATTCAGGCTGAACTCTACCAGGAGGATTTTTCTGTTTCCTCCTTTTTTTTTTTCTTTTTTTTTTTTTTTTTTAACACGCCTTTATTTTTAAGGAGAGTCATTTACTGGAACTGATATTAATCTTTGCGTATGACAGTCGGAATCACAGTAATGTTTGACCTCGATCTCTGCCTGGCACATGAAAGACTAGGTAGATTTTCTTCTCTGTGAAACTTTTGACCACTAAGTTTTAAAAAACTCCGCCAGGCGAAGGGGAATTTTTTTTTTCACTCTGAACTTGCGTAATTGCTTTCATTTTCAGTATTGCCTCTCTGTTATCTCCCTCTGATAGCTTTCTGTTGCACATAAAAGGAAGAAAAGGACTGACTCAAGGTACTGTAACAGGAACTTCAATAGCATTTGCATTCCAGTTTGGCTTCACAAGGGGACAGATCCTCCCTTGTGTGTGCGACAGTGTGTTTGTGTAGCTGAGTGTCCCTCTGCGGTACATTAACTTGTGTGAGGGGACAATTATTGGCCCTGTGTGTGTATCTTCTGGGAAAATGGGATCAGAAAAGGACTCGGAGTCACCTCACTCCTCGGTGAGTGGCGTTCCCAACCCTAAGTGCCGTGCGGCGGGCAAACGCCAGGGCCGCATCTCCTTCCACAGCCTGTTCCACAGCAAGCGGGGCTCCCGGAGCACCAGAGGCCCCAAGGCTGGAGCGGCCACCCCTTTATCTCATCTCCACCACACACAGCAACAGCTGCTCCCATCTGCCTTGAGCTCAGCGCCCGCCGCTGCAGCTGCTACGCCCACAACGACCACCACCACAGCCGCCACGACCCCCCAGGACGCTGCCTCCAGCACCCCGTCAAAGCCACTGTCCTCCAGCCAGCCGTCCCTGGGTGGAGCCCCCTCCTCCGCGGAGGGCAACCTCCTGGAGTGCCCCCTGTGCCTGGTGCGCCAGCCCCCCGAGCAGCTCCCTGAGCTGCTGGGGTGCAGCCACCGCTCCTGCCTCTGCTGCCTGCGGCAGTACCTCCGCATCGAAATCACAGAGAGTCGAGTCCAGCTGAGCTGCCCCGAGTGTGCCGAGAGACTGGCCCCGCAACAGGTGGCGGACATCTTGGATGACGCGGCCCTGCTGGAGAAGTATGAGGAGTTCTTGCTGCGGAGGTGCCTCGCCTCCGACCCAGACTGCCGATGGTGCCCAGCGCCTGACTGCGGGTAAGAAACTACCCATGATGTTCACAGCTCTGTCCTTAGAGCATTTTCTGTTATTTAAAGCTTCTGCTGCTGCTGTTTTTCATGATCTTCCTGAAGCTGACTTTATTTTTTGCCGTACAACCAGCCTACCGAGCGGCATCTTTCCTCAAGCTGACTCCTCAAATCATCCTCAGCAGTCTGCCATGAAAATAGTTTTATTAAATGTTTTATCCAACCTGTATAAGTTAGTATCCAACCCACTGACAGGTGTCCAGTATAACTCTGATAACTAACCAGACATAGCCCATCTTCTTCCTGATGTCTTGTTTACTCATGTAGGTCATATAGAGACTGAGACTTTCATAACCATCTAGAGGCTCCTTACATCCCGCTTAAAGTCACAGTCTGTGATTTAATCCTCAAGATCTCATCTGTGCTCCTGTCTTGATTTCTTTGTCTACATATTTCCGTTTGTGTGATATTATCTAGTAGTAGATTTACTCTGCTGACCCTGCAGCAAATAGCAGACTTATTTTCCCCCAGTCTTCATTGTCAGACTGCAAATGATATTTTTTTTTGCAGTGATCAGTGCAGTGATCTTCAGATTGGGTTGTTGCAGCAGTGTAACAAAGAGTTGCAGTCATCTTAAAAAAATAAAACAGGGAAAAGCAACAAATCTTTATGTGCTGAGCCTGAACCAGCAAATGTTTGACTTGTCAGACTGAGATGTCGGTCAGTTAATTGATCTGTTTCAGTGTTCAGAGGGGAATTTTAGAGTTGGAACTGCGGTTTGTTGCGTATATAAGGAATGTTACAGAGGTCATAGTTGGCATTTAGGGTGTTTGTCTGAGCTCATCTGTGCCAGTTTCCGCCCTCCATCCTCCTGTGAGTGTGAGATTATCAAGTTATCTGATAGGAGATTAAGCACACAGAGAGCCTCGGAGCACTTAGTGTGCCAGAACTCTGTAATGACCTCTTCTTCTTTTTTTTTTTTTGCCCTTCAGGGAATTCGTCTTGCGCAATTAATATGAGCTATTAACACATCGTGCAAAACAGAAATAAACGAAATTGCGTGAGACAAGCCGCGATTATGATCTGCCACAGATGCTCGATTCGACTTAGGAAGCGTTGCTCAAGTTTTTCTAAAACGTCTGATGAGGAACTTCTTGTCATTAAGATCCGTTTGTAAAGCCAAAAAAAAAAAAAAATTAATGAAGTTCATGTCTCACTCTGATGAGTCAAATCACTTGCTCAATTGCTGTTGGTTTATTTCCTCATTCTTTCTACCGTAATTGCCTTGATTTCACATGAACAGTGTTGCTTCAGACTCAGCCAGTGTTGCTCTGTCTGGTTTAAAAAGACTGTTGGAGAGAGAAAGAGGGGCTGGGGGGAAGTTGACTGTGAAACTGAAAGTGGGTTAGCGGGCTGTAAAAGCCGGCCCTGTGGTCAGAGGGGGGGGTCATATGGGTTTTTTGGAGGTAGAGCTGCTCTCGTTAGTTTTCTGGAACAAATGAGAGGCGTTAGTTTCATCTCAGAAAGCAGGAGTGATTCACTGTGTTTGTGTTGTCTGTGTGTGTGTGTGTGTGTGGGAAGCAGGAACGCAGATATTTGGTGATATTTTTTCTGCTGTGGTTTTGTTTTGTGATACTGGTGTTGTCACGGGGGAAGGTCAGAGCGTCTATGTGGTATCTTTTACTTAAATCTCTAAATTGCGTCTGCATTTCTTTCTCGCTGTGACTGTGTGTCATACCTGTTGGTGCCGACTTCGGTGGGGAGGGAGGGAGGGAGGCGCAAGACTGGCTACAAGAAATGTAGGTTATGTTAGGTCATGTTGTGTGTTTGGGGCGCAGGGAACACAGAGTTTTTTATTTTTCCCTCTGTGGCAGCGAACACAACACACAGCTGTTCAGTAGCCGACTATTATGCTGCAACCTGAGCCTAACCAGACACTTTACGGCCGTCTGAGGCACCACTGACAGCCTGCACTTTGAGGCTGCGGCACCACTCGCTCCCTCTCTTTCCACAGCAAAACCTCCCCGACGCTACGTCACGCGGAGGTTACACACGGGGTTCAGGAGGTGACACGCGGGTTCCGAGCAGCAGGATCCTCCGCCGTGCCCTCGAGTCCTGTAGTTTGATCTCTGAGGTGGCAGAGGTGGTTTTCTGAAGTCTGACATACGTTGAGGGGCATTCAGAAGGTCGTAGGCTGTGAAATGTGCTCATGTGGGAAGCTCAAGGTGTGACTGGTATGACTAATAGATTACAGTGGTTAAATACTCACCATTGGCTGTATCACCCACCTGAGCAATGCAGTGTGACGTGACCAACAAACTGCACTTCCCAGTCCTTTAAACAAATACATAACCCTTAGCGATGTTAGCTAAACACACACTAACTTCAGGCAGATATGGCTCTTTTTTTTTTTTACACTTGTTGCTTGAAAGAATTTGGGCCAGAAATCAAAGTGACTGACGAACACCGTCTTGTGAAAGAGAGCACTGAGGCTCTGACCTCATTTTCACTCCCCACCTGTGTCACCTGTGTGTTTCAGTCTTCCCCTCTCTCTTTGTCAGCTCGTCTGTAAACCTGTAACACTATCTGAACGATGGAAAATGTTAAAAACACTGTATACAGAAGAGAACAGTCGACCATTCACAGTGCATCATCCATCTTTTTTATACAGTCTGTTATACGAACTGACATCATGGCGTCGTTTCATTAAGTATAACTCTTCTCTATGTGTGTCACTGTTACAAAAGTCGCATATAAACCTTTAAATGGTACAAAGTCTCACTGTAATCTGCTTACAGTGGCTTGGATTTGAATAATTCCCATGCAGAAATGGATATTTTGACATTTTGGCCTTGTGATTTACATAACAGCCAGGCATGATTCATTTATAGTTTTTCCGAGGAAAAAGAGAACTTTCCTGTCTTCCTTGTTTTTCAGTTTAAGTTGTGTTTTACCGTCTGTGTTGTGTCAGAGCCATGTGAGCATCCATTCCTGTTTCTACAGTTCCCTGTTTTTGTGAGAGCCCAGCTGAATCTGAATCTTTGAGTTGGGATGATTTTTCACTGAACCTCGAGAGGCAGACTGCATATAATCACTATCATGACTATTGTTTTTACGAAGGTTCACATGTGTTTATGTCACTGCTTTCAGTGGACGGTGTGATCGAGCCGAGTACAGTCACTGAAAAAAGTAAGGATGGAACTGAGGATAAGTTTGGGGTAAAAGTTCCAGTGACTCTTGCAGATTATAAAAGTTAAGAAGGTTAAGTAAGTCAGTAGAGTTTTCAGAGGAAAATAAACCAGAACCAAAGTGTGTGTCTGCAACAGCGGTATCATAAGAGGAGAGGTCGGCTGCTGACCCACATATTTACCCAGTTAATCCTGCGTCTGACGCCAGCGGTGACTCACCACCTCTGTAAATCAGACGAGTTGACTAAGTCCATATTATTATTCAGCACAAACAGTCCAGGCCACAGAAACAGTTCTACACACACACACACACACACACACACACACACACACACACACACACACACACCTACCTGGCAGCTACAGCTTCAGGCTGTCTGCCACTGGGGATGTGGCTTCAACAGAAACAGCGTAATAAGTGTGAATTTCATCAGTATAAGTGTGAATGGAGTGTTTATAGCTGAGAATGGACATATCGTGTGTGTGTGTGTGTGTGTGTGTGTGTGTGTGTGTGTGTGTGTGTGTGTGTGTGTGTTGCGTATTTGCTCACTTGTGGCAAACATATGTAAATGTGACCTGGTTTTATAATCTTATCTTGTTCAGAATATATCCAGGAGTCAGTCAGTGCATAAGACACTAACTGACGAGTGGAAGATAAATATAGAGGCAGTTTAGATCCCATTCAAAACGCAATTCCTCTTTTTTTGAATCCAAGCTATAAAATTAATTTGGTGTGTAATGACTGAGAGGAACAGAAAGTTTTGTAATCAGTCCAGTAGATCGCTTCACTAAACATGCTTGTTTTTGACGCAGACGGGCTGAGAGTGTCGGGATTTTAACTCGACAGGAACTTTTTTCAGGTTTTTTTGTGTGTGTGTGTGTGGTTTTTCCGGCAATCACCAACTTGAAATAAACCCTTAATTTACCACGTTCCATGTTGTTTCCCCCTGTAACCCTGTCAGGAAAGAGTTTCAACCAAATTGGATTTTTTTTTTTTTTTTTGTAGTAGTAGTAGTAGAAAGTTGATCCAAGGTTTTTACTTGTTTCTCTCGAGTTTTAATGAAGTGTGTGTTCATGATGGAGTCTGGTGACTTCACAATGGCGACACACAATCTGAGCCTGTCAGTGGCAAATTCAGGCACTTTTAGTGGGCGTGATCTGATGATCGCAGTTGTGCTCAATGATCACGTTGCCATCATCACAGCTTGTGTCGCGGCTGGGCCGATTCCAAAACATCTCTCACCTATTGAGGCCCAGACGGTACAAAATGACATCCAAGAGCGAGTGTGACGAAGGGCGACTGTAGCGTCGCCACACGTCACTATAACCGACAGCCAACTAGCTTGACTGCATGAGAGGGAATAACTCTCCACACCACCAGGTGGCAGTACTGTGTATTCATCATTTACAGAAGGAAAACTGGAAGACTGGATAAACAAACCGTTTTTATGATAAAACAACATTTTTGAGAACACTGTTGCTGATGAAGCCACCTCTAATCAAGAATATGTCTGATGAAAAGTTTCAAATTGTACTGGGAAAGAGGTGGAGGAGTAAATATGAAGAGAAACTGCATTATGTGGTTGAGATCGTGTAGTGATCGGCTTTGCTGAACAGCCAGATGGATTTCTCTCACTGATTCCACACGGTTGGTCAGCTGAAAAGTCACAGACAAGGGCCGACTTGTGCCAGCAGTGCAGGATGTACAGCACAGCCAGGACCACAGACACTCACAGATGGTCTTTAGTCATTTAGAAATCAAAATATCTAAACATGGAGTCCTGAATTCTCCTTTAAGTGGCCAAAGAATGAAATGTGTGAACATATAAACCTTGATGAGGAGCAGAGAAGCTCACTTGAAAACACAGTGAGTGTCGAATCCTTTTTTTTTTCTGCGCAGACGAGACAAAACAAACACTTCAGTCCTCCGTCTTTTGGTTTGAGCGTTTTTTTCGCTGCAGAAGACGAAAATGATCCACTCGAGTGTTTCTGACTAATCATCTCCGCCACCACAACAACACCGCTGAGTGACAGTGAAGAAAGAAGCCGACAGTCTGCAGCTCATTTTACAACAGAGGTCATTCTGAAAGGCTCTCTGAACATGAATATAACAACCCTTTAATTAATCATGGACTCTGGATCCTGGAGGCCCTTGTATTATTTACCTCAGTATTATTCTCTTCACTCTTCATAACAACACAGTCGTCTTACCTCTGACCCGCTCTCCCCCGTCCAGGCCAATAAGATCTCGGCCGGCGTGACTGTCAGGCCCGAGCGTCCAATGAGAGCATAGAGTGGCCGTCTCTCCTCCGGCTGTCAGTTGCTATGGCGACTATCGATGCGGCATAGAGGGAGCGTTGCCAGGGGTAACAGGAGTTGGGACTTAATTAAACAGATCAATACTCGCTGAAGTCATTGTTGTTGACTGACATGTGATGTGTGTGTTTCATGTTTCTGTGCGAGTCAGACTGACGCACGTCCAGTTCATCCAGGTGTTAGAGGTGTATGTGTGTGTGTGTGTGTGTGTGTATGCGTGTGTGTGTGTGTTGTAAGGTTGCATTTAAAGGCTCAGCAGGATTCCCAGGTGGCTCTTGGTGGAGCTGAACACTGACAGCAGGACTGTCTATGCATGTTTCCTCTCAACATGCGGCACGTCAGCACTCATATATCTCCTCCACCTCTGCTTCCATCTCCTTCATCCCCTCTTACCCTCCATCTGTGTCCTTTTGTTACATCTCTCTCTGTCTTTCTCTCTGTTTGTCCCTTTTTTTCCTGGAAATGTCAGCACAAATTCTCAGCGCCACATCAGAAAAATCAACCAATCGTGAGACAGCGCTGAGTGGGATGTTGTTGTGTCAACATGTGCTTTGTACCGCAACAAGTCCAGAGTTAGACCGATGACACACACAATCTTCTATCTTTCAGGTTTTAGGTATTTTTAGCCAGTTGTTGTTAGCGGCGCAGTGGGAGGGATGTTAAATCCCGCTGAGCCTGTGATAATATGTCTCGACAAGGCACAGACGTCGCTGTTCACTTCAGGATTAAGTGTGCTAACTTCAGTATCATCCAGCGCTATCGTCAGGTCCAGATTTCTGTTTTATGACCAAATGGCTGCAGAACTAAACAGCCTCATCTGTATTTTGTGCCCAGTGCTAATTAGCAAATGTTTGCATGTTAACAAGCCAAACTAAGATGGTGAACATGCTAAACATTAGCAGGTTAGCATGCCAGCGTTAGCATTCACCTGAAAGCGTTATCGTGCTAACGCTGCATTCAGGTGCTCCTCGGATAGTTCCACTCCCTGGAGAAACATGGATGGCAAAAACAAGTGTATCGTTCTCAGCTTTCAATGGTTAAATCCTAAAATATCATATCACAGTTTTATGTGAGCCAAAACTTGATGTGCAGTACCTGACTTTGATTAAAGTTGTTTACAATCAGCCCAGTGTTTACTCTCGTCCGCCATGTTTCAGCATCGTATGACGTCAACTTGTTTCCTGTAACTGGGTTGTTGTTCCAACCTCAGAGGGCGTTTACGTCAAATTTCCCTGTCGGAAGAAAAGTGTTTTTCTGATTAGTCCGCCACCACATGAACGCACCGTGAAGTACAGTCTCACAGAGCGGAAAGCATGGCTGTTCAGCCACAAGGGGTCTCTCAATCAAAACAAAGCGTAAGAAGTAAGCAGTGAGGGGTCATGGGAGTTGTTGGCAGCCGAGCAACATACTTGAAACAGACTCAAATATCCCACCTGTTTGTGCTTTTCCTCCCACACGGGGAAAAAAATAAAACTCAGAACTCAACAGCTTAAAGGTCGAGGAGATGAAATGTGCTTTTGGGAAGCAGAGTAACGGGGTTTTCACAAGGTGGTCAGGGTGAGTTTTTTTAGAAAGGGAAATGGTTAAAGAATGAGGCTTTCTGGTGAATTTCTTGTCGGTTACTCGTTTGAGACTCTGCTGTTCTGTTTCTGTTTAGACAAGCTTGAACCAGAGAGCTGATGCTGCAGGAAAAAAACTGGCATCTCTGTGTTTGTGTGTGCCTTCGTTGGATTGAAATTTTATACAGTTACTGAAGCGTTGAGTCGGATTAGAGTGACTGTTTGACCTTCAGGTCTCGTTGAAAACACTGTGGATGGTTGACCATCATTACAGAGGAATCTACCTTATGCAGATCTGCGCTCGAGACAGCTGTGGGGTCTAAATCCTCACAGATGCAGGGTGATGTGTCTCTGCAGGAATGCCAGTTCTTGTCTCATCTTGTCCTGAGAAAGTCGCTCCTGTCTCCTCTGATAGTCGTTAATTTATTCCGTCCTGAGAACAGGCCTGTCACAGCGCTGGAAGAGGTGGTAATGAGGGACATGTTGGGGCCGACTTGTTTGGAGGCGTGCCAAAACAATTACAAGTTTGCCGTGTTATCGCTTCTTCGCCACTCTTCTTCCCTTTTTGTAGTATAACTTGAACGCCCGACTAACGTGCAGAAAACTGGCCATTGTCTTTTTGTTTGTTCGGGTATAAAAAGGCTTAAAATGTTGAAATCCCTGCTGGCTTTTGTTATCACTCCTCCAGCATGTTTTCTCCCACTGAGCTTGGTGACAACATTTGATGACTGGCCTCTTTTGTGATTTCTCCAGTGATTGACAGCCTGTGTCTCCCTGTCTTTAATTGCCTTTTTTTGTCCTTGCTGTTACAAAGTGCCACGCTTTTTTTTGCTATATTTAGTATTATTTGCTTAAAACTGTGTTTGCCTAACGTCAGCACAGAACAAAAGAATGTTTTGTCTGCTGTAGAGGCTTTAAGAATATGTATTCTTCATAAAGTCACATGACAAACATCTTTTGTTTTATTGATTGTTATCTCTCTATCAGTTCCTTAAAATATGGCCTTAAAATAAGTTTTATATTTAGGCTATATCGCAACACACCATGTAACTTGATGTGCTGAAATCTCCTCAAAAGCACTTGTGAATGCTGGATGATAAAATCAAATGTTATATATTGTTCTGTCTGACAGAATACCTCGAAATTTGAATGAAATTCGATGACAACAGGCGAAGTAAAGATTTCAGAGCATTTTTGCTATTTTCCCATGATTCAATTCAATTTCCCGCATAAAGAAAAATCCTTTTTATAGATAGACAGACGATCAAAGTCAGTATTTTGTTTTTTTGAGTGGTATCAGTGTTTTTTTTTGTGTGTCTGGTTGGTTAGATCATTTAAGAAATGCACCACTTTGGCTGGTTGATGACTAATAATCAGTATTGGCCTTGAACAGAAAGTCGACCTGTGATCCATGTGGACTGACCTGCAGGACGTGTCCATCACTGCAGCTGAAATGATTCTGGTTCAACCTTTTTCCACTGACTTCTGTCTGAGCTCAGAATAACTCGGTCTCGGCTGTATTTACACATCTCCCCGCAGCGAACGCTCCGTCTCCTCTCTCAGTACTGAACCTTGTGAAATCCATATTGACTGACCTCATCCCGTCTCTGTTGTTCCTGAGTGATTACTGCATTGATCAAACCTTCTCTCTGCTCTCAGTCCACAGAGCGCTTTCAGGTGAGGTAATCTGCACATTAGGGGCCATTTTGGACACCTTCATTTCTTAGAGACTTGAGTTGAGTCAACAATTGGCTGCATTTCTAAAGTGACATCTGGGTTATGTAAGGTGCTGTGAGACGTTTGGTGTCTTGTGTCTGTACTGTATACATCACACTCGGTGATAATGTTGCGCAGCGTGGAGCAAAAGAGCAAAACTTTAGGGACTCAGAAAACTCTTTTTAAGCAAGCTTTGATGTGTGTTGTTATATTATCTGGTTGTCATGGTAGCAGAGAGCAGAAATATATTTTAAACTGTTTGTTAGACTGCCATGAAGTTTGGTGACAACAGCTGCCAGAGACAGGTTCGTACTTCTCCTCCAGCCTTGAGGAAGTGAAATGTGGACAGATGTTGTGCCATTAAATTTGGCACGAACATTCACGCAACCCTCAGGATGAGTTGTAATAAGTTTGATGACCCCATGATTTTTTTTTTGTACAGCGCCACGACCAGGTGAAAATTTCCTTCTGTCCGATAACTGGAAAGTAAACATCAGTCCTCAGCTGTACTTTTACTCACGACCTTCTGCAAACGGTGACGCGTCTCTTTCTGTGGGGAAGCTGGCAGAGCAGAGTCATTTCATTTGGATTGTGCAATTAAGCTAATATGATAGCTCCATCCATTTCAGTGTGTGAAAGCCACCATTTCCTCCAAGATTAGCGTTGTCAGGCCAATGTGTGGTTCTGCAGCAGCGCAAATTTGCATCTTGACGTCCACCAGATGAATTGGGAATCTAGGAGGGCTGCATAATTAATCAAAACACGATCTAAATTGCAGCATTGCCAAGTAGAAGCTGTGAATGTTTCCATAAAGGTGAAATGTGTGGAGAACTGTTTTATGATGAAGCAGTGTCGTTCTGCAGAGATGTCCTGGCACACAAGTCCTGCAGAAACCATGTTTGTTTGGTTCAGAACCCGACAAAAATCACATCATCAGGATTTTGTATGTTTTTACAAAACCGTGCAGTCCTGGAATCTATTTATTGGTCCCAAATGTTCCTGCTTTGCTAGACTTGTTCATCAATCCGCTGATTCATTTATTCATATTGATGTCAGGCAGACGGTCAGACTGGTAGATGAGGAGCAGCCAACTTGTTGATTCACAGTGTGCTTTTTTTTTCCTTTTTCTTATTTCTCTTGGGTAATTAACAACATGGTAACATACTGATTGTGGATGGTCCTGTCCTGAGGTTAGAAGTGCTGGGTTGAGATGAAGAGATGAAGATGTGTGTATGTAATGATGTGAGCATGAACAGCTGGACACTCAACATATAGGGAGAAGAAAGATGGGAAAATAAAGTGAACACATACAGATTTTTATTCAAAGTCATTTTTAAAAGAAATGCTGTAACAACCGAATGCATCTGTGTTTGACTCTCTTGTTTCACAGTCTTTTGTTTCCATGACAAAAAGCTCTGCTCGGGTCTCAGAAATAATCAGAACATTTCATCTTTTTTCCCGTCTTCGTTGTTTGACTTCTTCTGTCGCCGCGTCATTGAACACTCGTCTCTTCTTCTGTCTCTTCCGCTCAGATTTGCCGTCATCGCCTCGGGCTGCGCCAGCTGTCCCAGGCTGGTGTGTCGCAGGGAAGGCTGCGGCGCCGAGTTCTGCTACCACTGCAAGCAGGCCTGGCATCCCAACCAGACCTGCGACTCGGCCCGCCAACAGAGGGCGCAGTCGCTGCACACCCACAGCAACCACTCACCCAGCTACACACAGGAGCAGGGACCAGGTGAGGACCTAAAACAAACACACACACATGCAACTCTCCCTGGAGGGTGATTGGATCAGAAGTAACCACGGTGGCTGGTGCTACAGCCTCACACACACACACACACATTGTGCAGGGGTGTGTGCTCGGTGCAGACATAAACAGACGAATAAAATCTTCTCCCCCAGCATTTCTACCCTGAAATTATTTTTCACACCTCTGAGAAGTCTCTGTCTCTGTCAGTCTTTATCACGTCAGCTGCTTCCGTCTGTCAGAGCGCTGAGTCAGACTCGTCTCGCGCCTGTTGTAGCGACTCCCTGGTGTTTGCACCGGTGGGTGAAGTGTGCAGCGCTCAACAGAGCATGAGACACTATATATATTTATTTATGTCTCACAGCTTCTCCTCTCTGTGCATCCTGTCACACAGCGTTTTCAAAAAAAAAAGTTGCCATAACATTTCTTCAAGATGGCACTTAGTTTACGAGCTTTGCAGTGAGATTTTAGTCAGTGAAAACTCATCAGCCTCAGCAGAGTAACAACAGCATCACAGGCCACATTTGTTTCATGCAAAATGCAGTTTATGAACTATATTCAGCAAAGTTGAGAATGATTAATGGTTAAAAATAACTCAACTGTGACATGTTGAGACTTTGAAAAACTTTTGAAACTTGTTTCTCTGCTCAGCTTTAAAACATCATCAACGATCTGGGAAGATGCAGTTAGTAGTCAGCTGATCGATTAGTATTTTGATAGTCGATGGATTTGCTTCAAAATGTCAAACATTTCAGTCTTTGTGCTTTGGTCTGTTGGTTGGACTGAAGAGAAGCTACTTGAAGACGTCACTTTGGGCTCTTACAAATGTATGATGAGCACATGTCACAATTGTTTTGACATTTTCTAGATTAAACCATGACAATCATGTAAATAAACCTCAGATTAATCGAGCCCTAGTTAATAGAAACCATGCTGGGACTTCAGGTCTGCGCCAACAGAAGCTTCTCTCTCATCGCTCCTGAAGCAGAAAACATCCAGCCTGGTTCTGTTTTGTTGCGCAGAATAAATAAACTAGACATCATGTGTTGATCAGTGAGCTTTGGGGGTGCTGGTGGGTGAATTGTTAACCTATGAACAGAACCAGGCCTGTTTCCAATCTAACTATCTCCCAACAGGACGGCGCTCTGCAAATAAACGAAGCAGCATTATATCCTGAACTGTCGAGTCGGTCCTTTTCACACGCTCGTTCTGGTGATGACGCCAACAAGAAAAATCTCTCCGCTCATCTGAGCGTGTGCGAGCAAACATCCCTACATGTGTGTGTCTTTAATTCCATTTTGATTAAAACGTCTATTAACTGAATCCCTCCAGCTGTCCTCGGTCGTTTCCCCCTTATCTGTCTCTCTCGTCTTAATTCGCCACTTCCAGTTTGTTCCCCTCTGCCAAGCGTTCAGAGGAACTGACAACAGTCCAGAAGGACGAAAGTGACTCATGAAAAACTCCAGACCTCCTTCTCTCTGCCTACCTGTCTGTCTGTCTGCCTGTCTGTCTGTCTGCTTAGTCAACTGGATAGAGGCAGATGTACAAGAGACAAAGGGAGAGAGGTGGAGAAATAACAGGAGTGGAGCAAAAAAATAAAAGAAAGGAGGGATGGAAAACATGAGAGAAAGGAGAGTCAGCAGAACAGAATACACACAAACAATAACAACTGCTCCTATACACACACACACACACACACACAGATCTGCCAGCCTCAAGTTAAAATGCCAAAATGCCCTTTAAAGAGCAGAGAGCGTTCCCGGCGTCCAGATTTCAAACACACAGTGAACTGACCGTTTGTTTTTTTTCTTGGCTTTCTCTCCCGTTAAAATGCATTAGAGAACAAACTGCTGCAATTGTCCGACCCATTACTCTAATGAGGTTTGATTTTTGTTGCCAACAGGAGGGAGGGGAATAAAGCATCTATACAGATTCATTGGAGAGCTTTTAGTTTTGCTTTCAACAACAATATTTAACCTTTATTTGGAGTCTTGTGCACTCAAGGGATTTTTCTGGATTTCTACTGTTGTGAATCTATTTGTGATGCGTTCAGATGAAAGATCAGCACATGATCAACACCGCTCTCACATGTGTACATAAAGTTTGAAGCTACAGTGTTTCCCTCTCTTCCCCTCCCCCAGCTGATGACATCAAGCCGTGTCCTCGCTGTGGTGCGTACATCATCAAGATGAACGATGGGAGCTGCAACCACATGACGTGCGCCGTGTGCGGCTGTGAGTTCTGCTGGCTCTGCATGAAGGAGATCTCCGACCTGCACTACCTCAGGTACTGACAGTTGTTGTTTCGGTCGGTGCGTCAGCTCTGTGTGCAACTTTTTAAGACGTGTAACTGGGAACCAACTCCGTCCCTCTGTGTCTCCCTCCGTCACCATCAGTCCATCTGGCTGTACCTTCTGGGGGAAGAAGCCTTGGAGCAGGAAGAAGAAGATCCTGTGGCAGCTGGGCACCCTGATCGGAGCGCCGGTCGGCATCACCCTCATCGCAGGCATCGCCGTCCCCGCCATGGTCATCGGCATCCCTGTTTACGTCGGCCGCAAGGTGAGAAACTGTAGAAGAAGAAGCTCCAGCCACTGTGTAATGAATCTCAAGGACAGACTGCGGTGTTTTTACAGTGAATGATCGTGTTAAGGTTTCAGGATGGAATAAAAAAAAAATTTAAAAAAACAACAGAGATTTAAATAAGTGTATTGTTGTTGTCGGTCAGTGTTTCCAAAAGGAGTAAAGAAACCAGAAAATATTCAAATTGTAGAATTTTTTTTGTTTTGTTTTCTTAAAAATGTAGTCAAACTGATTAATCGATTATTAAAATACAGTAGCTGGCGATTAATTTAATACTTGACTAATCCATTAATCGTTTTTTAAAACACACAGCCCGAGGCAGGCAGGTAACTGTCTCTTTAACTAAATTAAGGGTTTGAGTTTTGATTTGACTTTCTGCAATCAGGATCTACTTTGAAAAATGTGAAAAAGGAAAAAGGAAACAGAAATGAAAGATTTTGGAGGAGGAGACCTTTTAAAGAGGAACTGACAAAGTGCTTATGAAACATTATTCGTCACTCCCGTTCACAAATTTCTTCAGCCTCTTTATGTAATTTATGTAAAAGCACGCCAAGAAAACATTTCCCTTCATCCTTCCTTTTTTTAGCGGCTAACAAAGGCGTTTAACACATTGGGGTTTTTTTGGTTTTTTTTTTAACCCTTATGTTCAGTTCGCTGAAAGTTTATCTCCATCCACACCTGGCTGGAGAAACCAGAAGTGGAAACCACAGAGTCATGGCAACACCCAGACAGTCTGTCACGGTCTTTCTCTGATGACAATCTGGAAGTTACAGCGTTACAGAACAAAAACCTTTTCTGAGTTTCAGTCTGTTGTCCTCATTCTTTTTTTTTTTCTTTTTTTTGTGGCACGGTGCTGAAAGTTTTCTCAATGTCAGGAAGTACTTTCATTTCTTTCAGAAGAAGTTTCCATTCACATCAACGACCGCTCTGACACAGAGGAAGATTTAGTAACGAGTCTAGAGAAGTTTTGTCCTCAGATCAAAATTAAAACATTTGTTTAGATTTTCTGGAGGGTAATTTTGAAGGTTACGGTTTTACATCTTCACTCTAACTGATCATTTAGATTCTGAGATATTCATTTGAGGCAAAGTTTCATATTTACAGCAACTGAAGTAAAGTGAGGACCTTGAAGTGATCTTCTTCAGGAAACTGGGTTATCTGAGCCTTTGGTTTCTTTTGATATTAAAAACCCTTTAATATTACAGTATAGTCGTCTTAAAGGGTGTTTAAATGTTCAAACCCTGCAGATAACTGTGATCGTATCTTTGCTGTGTCATTGTTTTTAGTTAGTATCACTGTTGTATTATGTGCTAAAATGCCCTTTTCCTCACGTAACTGCAATAGGAGGGACATTAAAAGACATTGTAAGATATAATAGCGCTCTCTTGTGGAGAACAGTGAAACAGCATGTTTTAATGTAATCCCTCTCAGCATCTGTATGACGTGTTGACTGTGGTTCACTAGTGAGATAAAGTGACGCCAGCAGCTCAGACTCATCACATCTGTCTTCTTCATGTTAAAACCTGCATCGGGAGTTTCTCAGATTCGGTTGTCTGAGTCAAACGATGACTAACTGAATCTTTTCCGGAAACATTGCGGCCTCGTCTGCTCACGACAAGTTCTGACCCAGATTCTGTTCTCCAGAAAGAAGCCCGTCCTTGTCCATCCTCGGCTCTGAGATGTTTCAGGTGTTTTAATCGTCTCTCTCTGTCTTTTTCTCCTCTGCTGCAGATCCACGCCCACTACGAGCTGAAGAAGTCGTCTCGCCACAGAAGGAACCTGGCCATCACAGGAGGCGTGGCCCTGTCCATAATCACCGCCCCGGTCATCGCAGCCGTCAGCGTGGGTAAGAAACTGGTCCGGACCGCCATCCGTCACGCTCTCTGAATCTCTGAGGCTGACAGCAGAACAGAACCGAGCACAGTTTGTCGATCTGCATCCAGACACGCTGCTCTACTGAATACTAAATGAAGAATACAGAGTGATTTATGCTTTTGGGGAACAGCTACAACCACACAGACACATTTCAGACGCAGATTTGAATCACTTCATGTTTTGGAAGTATATCGTCAAAACATCTCTACACATTTCCTTCCTCCGGCGCCTCTGAACAGGTGTAAAACTGCTTCCGTTTCTCTCGTTCCTCAGGTATCGGTGTGCCCATCATGTTGGCCTACGTGTACGGCGTGGTGCCCATCTCTCTGTGTCGAGGTGGCGGCTGTGGCGTCAGCAGAGGGAAGGGCCGAGGTGTGCGGATCGACTTTGATGAGGACGACGGTCCAATCACAGGTTAGGACGCCAAACGCCTTCAAATCACGAACTCTCACATTCGATGTTTTTGTGACTATATTTTGCTTTATCGACTTATTTAGCCTTCAGTCTGAACAGTTACTACTTCAAATCAATAAGAGCCAAAAGAAATGTTGACAATAAAAAATGGCAGCGCTGATGATTCAAGCGTTCCCTCTGTGTTTGTACAGTGGCAGACGCGTGGCGAGCCCTCAAGTCGCCGAGCCTCGGTGAGAGCAGTCTGGACGGAGCGGTCAGCGGTCTGAGCACCACCTCCCCCAGCGAGGGGCTCTCTGTGGCCCCCGGGACTCTGGGTGACACGCCACACTTCAACACCCTGGCAGGCGGCGCCCTGGGGACCCGCAACGCCAAGTACAGCAGGTGAGGAGAGGAGATGAAGTTACACAGCCACACTTCACTCAGTGACATTTAGATAACATTCTAGAGCATCAGCATCTCAGAAAGCGGCCTCTGAACACACACCTCTTAACAAACGAGTCGTGGTCTGTGTGAATTGTTTAATTGATTAACATGACGGTTTGTCCTCCTCCAGGCTGGAGGTGCAGGCAGGCGAGCTGGCTAAAGAGTCGGCCCAGAGGGAGACAGGCAGCCTGGGAGCAGGGAGCGACTGCGCCAGCACCCGTGGAATGGCCGGATCCATCATCTCCTCTTACACACTGCCCGACAGGTGACGCTTTAGTTTTCTTTTCTTTGTCCTGAAATATTTTGTTGCAGAGTCTCGTTAGTTGTCAGGCCGCGGATCCGTCTGTCTGCCTGTCGCTCTGTCAGATTTGATTTGGATGTGATGTGATGTGATTGAGATAACAGAATTAGAACTAATCTGATGACTTGGCAGCTCGCTGCCACGATCTCGTGTTGTTGTCTCATTTGGAGCGACGCCTAAAGCTGCAGAAATCCCTCCGTACATCAGTGGCAGCTCTACTCAGCAGATACTTACCAGGAAATAAAACAGATCACAGCGGAGCCACAGTTCCTGTTTTCTTAAATACCGTGGGAGCATTTAGACCCTTTTGAATGTACTTACATTTTATATTTACTTACATGGTTGTCAAGATGAAGATTTTTTCTGAATGGTTGCTTGGAGGGTTTTACTCAGAAGCGTCACGCTGCGACTGACTGGCTGTACGTCTCGTGTCTCTGCAGGGAGTGCACCAACCTGGAGATCCAGGTGGACATCGAGACCAAACCCAGCCATCTCTGCCTGACCAGCGAAGAGGACCTAACCCCGCCACCGGGCTCTGCTGCCATGGCGACCGTCTCAGGAGGGGAGGAGCCTCAGGACTGCAGCTCCAGAAGGGGCGGGGCTTTGTCTGGCTCTGCGTTGGGACTGTCACCGGGGGCGTCGATCAGGGAGGGGCTCCGAGACGTCACGCTGGCTCAACCGGAGAGCATCCGCAGCGACCTGGAGATGTCGGACACTCAATCAGACGACATCGCAGAGCTGACGTCCGACGACTGTGACTCCCCACACCCGAAAAGCTGTCACCTGGCGGCCGGCCAGCAGCCCCAGCCCCCCTCCTGCCGAGCCCTGAACCCCCCCGAAGGCCTTCACTGTCCCGCAGACAGCAACGTCATCCTCTACGTCTGAGAGAAGCTCTGCTCTCAGGATTGCACAAGAAAAAACAAAAAACTAACCAATCCCACAACAGTTCCATCTGAGCTCTCTTTTACTTCATGGCTTTTTAATTTTTAATTTCATCATTTCTCGTTTTGCTGCTTCTGCGACCCACAGACACCGTCTTAAACACAGACAGCGTTTGTTTACTTTGGTCTGTCTGTCTTATCTATCTACCTGTCAATCTCCTCGCTGAGTAAATTGTCAGGGTTCTACCTCTGAGATTTATAAGATAATGATTTATGTTTACTCCTTGGTGCAAAATGCCTTGGCTACTTAAGCAAAAAAAACAAAAAAGAAAAGAAAAGAAAAAAAAAGACGTACAAATTTTCCACAAAGAAATATTGCAAAATTGAAATTATGAAATACGGTGAAACGTCACCAAGCACAGCAGAGGGAGGAGGATTGTTTTCTGAGTACGGGGCATGTTTATAACAATGTGTGAGTGAATGTGGACTTTGTACTCAACTGTTGTGGCTTTAGTTTTTTTCTCCTTTCCCTCTATTTATATTCAGATGACCCTGAACTTTTTTATGATTTGCTGTGTGCATGAGTCTGCATGAGCCATGCCTTGTGTGAACGGTTTTAAAAGGGCAGTGAGTTTCTGTTACACTGGTGAAAGTTTACTTTAGAGGATGAAGCTGCACTTGAATCTCACTTTCCCTGCACAGAGGAGGAGGAGGAGGATTTGGGATTTTTTTTTAAAAAGTGTTTTGAATCGCAGAACTAAGTGATTGAGTTCTGACAATGACGTGGCCAGAAAACTCTGAGAGAAGCTGTTTTATTTGATTCAAGTCAGTGACCGTGTTCGACCTTCTTCACACTAACTTCGGACATTTTGAACAGTTAGAACAAGTTGACCTACTGTTTTGCACTTAAACATACAAACAGTCTGTAGTTATTTCACAGATAATCCACCGAGAGATTTATATTAAAAAAAAATTACAGAATATTTAGCTAAATAGGTAATTAAATCTTCAGTTATACAGGTAGGCAGCACACTAAAACACACACACACACACACACACACACACACGTGCATGAATGTGGAAACCGACACAATCCTCCGGTGCTCAAACTGTCAACACACTAACTTGTATTTTTTTTTAAAACATTACATCTGGAGTTACACAGTTTAAAGCAGACGCACAACTTCTGACTTAGACTTAGAACAAAATGTGTAATGCAGTGATAATGAAATATTGGCAACAGATAGAATAAAATGCAACGTGAATAAGATCATTTTGTAACCTTTAATTTAACGATTTCGAAATGGGAGTTGATAAAAGAGCAAAACAAATACACTTCAAACCTAAAAACATTACATTTCACACAAAAGAAACAAGCAATCTTTCTTCATCTTCTGATGAGAGGATGAAGAATACGTCATAATTATTGTTTTCCATAGAAGTAAAAAAAGTCACATTAGCAGTGTTTGAACGGATTCGATCTGGAGCTACAACGTACAATTATTTTCATGATTCAACATTCTGTCAATTATTTTATTAATTCGTACTGTCGCCATATTTGAGACCTCTGTGAGCTGTTTCATCAACAAGCTGTTTCACACTTACCTTTAAAGGTGAAATGTGATAGAATAGGAAATATCCAAACAAATCGATTTAAAAAAAAAAAAAAAAAAGTAGATTGACATTACTTGAGAGATACTTGAGATTACTGTCATGGAGGCCAGTCAGGCAAAATCCAATATCAAACTCAATAGGACTCACTCACTTTAGATACCAACCACCTAAATACACCTGATTTCTTTAATCAAGATCTGAGAATTGTTTCCTGAGAAATAAATAACTGTCTCATTTTTCTCATTATCTCACAAAGTTAAAGAGAGTGTGTAAACAAATCATGAGTCCATCCTGTAATCCAGATCTGCACTAAAGTTTATTTAGTTCAGTAGTTTTTGTGGAATCCTGCTGACAGACAAACAAACAAACAGACACAAAGGAATACGAATCAGATTTATTTAGATGTATTGTTCTTTCCTTCACCAGTAGTACAAACATGACGTCACTATCATGATCAGCTAATTGAATCAGCATCAGAGAAGCTGGAACTGGAGAAGGTTTGGAATCATTCTGACGTATCAACAAAGGATTTCAACAGATTTCTGGACGCTTGACTTCCTCCTTCGACCTGCTGCTCTCTGGTCACTGTCAGAACTCTCTCACTGGCTGGTTGTGATGTGTGTGTGTTGTGTGACTGGACACACACACACACACACACACAGATGACCGGCGTTGTTTTCAACAAGTTAACTGGCTGTCTGACCCACTTGAACATTGTGTGTGTGCCTGCGCGTGTGTGTGTGTGTGTGTGTGATTGAGTGAATGGAGTTCTGATGAATGTATTTGTTCATCCCACTTTGTTTTTGAATGAGCACTCGTGCACTTTATCTGAATTTTATCCTATTTATCTTTTTCTTTTTTTTTTTTTTTTGCGACCCGTCGTCTGTTGCTATGAATGAGTTTTACTTCATTTGCAAACAAAAGTCTGTGGTACAACCAAAATAAAATCACCTACCAGAAGGCCTTTTATGTTGGATGTAACTGAAGAGGGTTTGGTTCCAAAACGTCATCGTCATTTTTATCATTCAGTCAATTTTAAGGGCATCCACTGTGTTTCATCAGTGTTCTGATCCGAGGACCGTAATCATCTTATTTTGTTCACGCTTTCTTAATCGACTTCATTTCTCTTTTGGAGCCAAACACTTCAAGTATTGATGCCGATAAGCTTTTCTTAATCATACTCACTAGCTTGAATTGTTTCTTAGCTTTGTATCACCTCTGTGCTTCAGTTTTGGAAAAAAAAAAAAAAAAAAAAGGTTTTCTACCAGGTTTTCCGATTAATCTGCGAGGAATCCACATGAGAACCTTTCTCATCTCAGAGTAGCTTTATGGATTTAGCTGCTTATATAACTTGGCAGTGCTTTGTTTGGTCTGCACTTATCACTCGTTTCTGCCTGCCTGCCTGTGAGAAAACACACGAATGTACCACGGATGATGTGTGAGCGTTCATGGAAATGTCCCATTAAGACCACAGGTGGTCCTGTCCTTATTTGACAAAGGTTTTAGAGTATATAGATAGCAATATTTAAGTGTTATTATATTGTTTGTGTATTTCCTGTCACTGTTAAAGCCCCGCCCTGTGTGGGGTTGTACATGCAGGACTGTGAAAGACAACTTGTGGACCTTTGGGGGAAAAAAACAAATAAACACGATCTGATGTTGCACAAAAGCTCTGAGTCTTTTTATTGATGTTGTTTAGAAGAAAAGTGGAAGCTGTTAAGTTTTTTTGTCAGGCGTCATTTCAATGACTACAAAGTGATGGAAATCATTGAAGTGTTGCAGTCTTTTACTGAGAATTAGTGAAAATGTGAAAAATGATAGTGAGAGAAATTGTTCCAGGAATACTTCAGAACTATGAAACTTTAGAGCAATTAATATTACTTTGTCCACAAAAGACACACCTGGTAAAATATGACCCATCAGAAAGACTTTATTGAAATTCCTTTTACTCCATGGTTTCCATGGCATAATAAACAAACTGACCTTAAAGGACAACACTGTTTCTTACTGATTTACTTTATTTATATTTGGCGGACCCTGCCACCTTTCTGTAGGTCCAAACCTCGTTCTAGGGGCCTTTTTTTCTTCAAATAAACACTTCTTTGCCTGTATTATTACCTCATTAATGTTGTAAATATTCAAATTATGACTTGAAGACTCCGAGCAATGTACATGTGATCACATTACAAAGAAATCTTCAAAACCAAATCGTGTAAATGCTGATAGATTTACATAAAAGCTTTAAAGGAACAATTTAATGGGCCTGAAAGAAAAAATGGAAACATTGATTGAACATTGGATTGATCTACATGGGGAGATATACAGGTAAATACATATTGATTTACCTATATGTTTATGTGTATGGTGGCAGGTTTAGTTGTAGGTCCAGCAGTGCTTTGGTAAATACCTCCTCTGTCCTGTCCAGTAGGCGGCGGTACTGCACCGTTAAGCCAGCAGAAGCACCGTCGCGTCGATTTACGACACTTTCTGTCACTTTACGGCAGTGTTGTTGCCAGACGTAAAGCGGAACGCGTGGAGTCGGAGGAAGGTTAAAGTGGGCCCTACAAAACACGGTAAATGCATATATTTTCTGCTGTGTGTCGGTATTTTAACAGAGCGTTTCTTAATTTAACACTCTGTAGATTTTATTTATGGTTTGAAAATAGTTCCAGTTTGTTTAAAAAGAGTGAAATGACAGCTGCCGGTGGTTAGCATGAGCAAACTGTCATTGAAGGAGACGCAGGATTTTAACAAACTTTGACCAGGGGACACATTTAGAGAATGGTTGTAGCTCATGTGTATATATAGTGATTTATATTATATAACGATAAAGATGGAAAGATTTATCGTAAAGCTGTTTATTTCGTTAACAGAGTCGTTTAGCCAGCTAGCCGTTGTTATTAGCTAACCGCTAGCTAGAACTTAACGGTTTGCTAGCTGCCTAGTTAATGTTAAGGTGAGATTCGGGTTAGTAAATAACGGAGGGAAGAGTTTACTAGAGGTTTATTATAGCAGTGATATTAAATGATACATTCTTGCCAGTAACATATCCGTTGCATGTAAATCCTTTGAGTGTCTCGGGGCTAAAATTTGGAGAGAAAACAAGGAACAGATGAAACATTTTTCAGTGTCGCGGCGAGTTTGGAAAGGCTGATGACTAAACCACTACAAACAGTGTCCCATCATCACACTATCCATGGATACACGTACATGCAGACACACATGAGGAAAAGCTCATTTTAACATCAAATTAACATCTGAGTAGAAGGAAGACACAATTAGAATTATTATTTACATGACTGAATTAAATACACTATTATCTCACTTTATAATCCCACATCATCAGCCAGTTTTTCTTTATTAAAGTTTTAAAGGAAGGTCTAGAAAAGGTAGTAACCTGTTGTATGGTTTATTTCATGGCAGTAAGGATTCGATCAGACCATTTTTCAGTCAGTTTTAGTTTTTGCATTGAATAAGAAAATATTACATTTCTTTGAAACTTCAACAAGTGCTGGAAGTGCTGGCTGGTTATTTACTCTGAATAATGTGGTGCTTCATAATTTACACACTGCTGTGTCTGAGGTGCTTTCTGGTCACGTTTGATTGGTCACGGTGATTTATTCAGAACATTTCTCACATTGTTGAAGAAGTTGGCTGAAAAGTCTTGAATACCTCATGGCTATTGGCCGTTGATGTCAGTTAAAACTTGCAGATGTGTTTCAGCCATTGTCACATGATAAGTCTAGACAGTTAAAGTCACATGACAGACCATATTTAGCAGAGAAGATCACAGCTAACAAATAAACAAATTAATTTATAGTGTTGTTCTCCCATTTTAACGTCTCTAGCGCCATTTTTTTTAAGGCAAAAGTTTCTGCCTCCCCTTTATCTATTTTCCCTCTGACTTGACCTGTTCCATCCATCAATTTCTCATCCTCCGTCCCTTCCCATTCTTCCTTCTTTAGCATCATGCCGATTATAGACCTGCAGAAACGGCTTGGCATCAACCTGGACAACTGGCTGCTGCTGCAGAGCGGAGATCAGCCCTATAAGATGCCGGCGCGCTGCCATGCCTTTGAGAAGGAGTGGGTCGAGTGTTCCCACGGCATCGGGGTGACGCGTGCCAAGAAGGAGTGCCTGGTGGAGTTTGAGGACTTCTACGAGTGCATGCACAGGCAGAAGACAGTAAGTGTCCGGGTGTGAAAACTAGTATTTTTGGATAGTTTTGTCTGCTTGGTCATAGTTTAAGAAACTATGGTGCATATGACACATGTCTTATCAGGTATTGTGTCTTGTTTGCATGTTGGAATTGAGCTCACTCACTATAATTTGCCACTAGAGTGGAAAAAAAGAATCAATGCACCAGCAGACACGAGGGTTCATGTTGTGAACAGTACTGGGATGGCAGCAGCCTGGAGCTCAGAGGAATGACTGCTTGTGACTTTTGACATCAGCTGATTTTAGCAGCACTTTATGTTTGATAATGTGACCTTTTGTGAAATGGATGTTTTTATCACTTGTCCCAGCTTCACGGGAAAACAGTGTCAACTGAAGTAGATGAGAAAAAACAACAACTTAAAATAATTTGAAGGGGCCCCATACAGTTCATAATCCAGGTCTACAGTAGCCTTGAGACCCCAAATTGATTCGACAAGATGCTATTGACACCTTTAACACACTACTGAGCTTGTGCACACTGACACTTCTAACTTAGCATCTACAGTGAAGATTTTGGCTGTTAATAGGGTGTAAATAACATCTATCCAAATCTCAGGGATTCTCAAAACTTGGATTACAGCAGACGAGCTGTATGGAGCAGGTTTAATATATTTTGGTTTGATTTTGATGTTAAGTTGCAGAAATGTTCTGCAGGCTACAACACTTGACCTTGCCATCATCATTTGGGCAAGATGACTGAATGACTGAATTTTCACTTTTGGGGTGAACTAATCCTTTAGTATTAAATATAATTGCCTCCCAACAGCTTAATCAGCCTTAATATCTAAGATGTTAGCATTTCTGTAAACCTAAGCTGTATTAAACTGCCTGATTCTTGTATTGAGTTTGGTGTGAGGGATTGTAAGGAGGAGAAGAAAGCATTCATTAAGAAGGGTTGAAAAAAGTTTTAATAAGAGTTTAAATTAATAACAGAATTGTACTCAGAAAGAAAAACAGCACCCTCATCTAATCTAACCCTTTAAATACTTTAATACAGTCAGACTTGATGGTGTTGTGTGTCAGCAGAAGAGAGACTGGCAGATGTACCGCCTGTCCACTGTGAATGTGCTGCAGCAGCAGGAACGTCCTTCATTTGCTTTTTAGCCATGTCTCGTTCTGTCAGAACATGATGGAGAAGAAACAGGATGAAGTGCTGATTTAAGATGAATGTCAGGCTAAGACGACATCAGACAAAGATCCAAAATGGTGGAGGGATGTAGAACATTCTCTTTAATGACTTTATTGCGTCTCTCTGCGTCTCCATCCTGTCCTGCCTCAGCACTTATCTCTTCTTCTCTTCCTCCCTGCAGCACGCGAGGCTGTTCGCCATCCGTGAGCGGCGTGACAAGATGGTGAAGGAGGGGACCTACACGCCACCGCCCTGCCACTCGGGCAAGGCAGACCAGGCGCCATGAGGGAGCACACAACTGTCTGCAGTTCTGTTCATGTGTATAGTAAATCAGATCCCGCTATTCCCCGTTCTTCTGTACAACTTTGCAAATAAATGTTATCATCCACTGTCCTCTGCTTCTCGTCTTTTCCTTCACTGTAGTCTTCTTCTTCTCTCTTTTTAGCGTACAATAAGGTGGAAGTTAACAGGAGTGTGATTTGTTTATGGTTTTACTCAAATAATTAGCAGGTACATTTATGGTTTAATAGTCATAGGTTTTAATTCATTTTTATACACTTATAGCAATTGTACAAATCGTAATAATTCAAAAAGTAGAAAAATTGTCATATGCTGCAACGTCCTGTTGCCACGATACTCGATTTTCTAATATTGATAGAATTCCTTGAACTGGAATGACACTCAGTAGAGTGCATACCTCTGCCGAGGCCTGACATTCCCCTTAAACTGAATCAAACTGAATCCAATATCAAATCAAACATTTGAATCTGTTAGATCCAAATTTTTATTTCGATCTGCATCAATTTATTTTCAGTCAAAGGTACAGAACATAAAGATCTCTGCAGTATTCCCATTGAAATAGCTGAAAATGTAAAAAAAAGAAAATCCTCCATCGTCGTTTCGTGGAAATCCGTCTGCGTAGTCCTGCTGACCAGCCGACAAAGAAACAAACAGAAACCTCCTTACCGTGCCCACTTGTCTGAAGCATTAATGGCTTAATGCTCAGTGCTTGCATAATAAAAAAGTCATCAAATAATTAAAACCTCTCTGTGAGTGATGACACGCAGCAGACCATCAGTATTTACTTTACAGCCTCACCACAGCGGTGTATTGACGGTGTATTGTGTTCAGCTTTTAACTACAGTCCATTTTCTTAACCTGTTGACCTAATTTTAGCAAACCACTAAATTGATCTGGGAGTAAAATGCTCCCGAGGGACATCTGCACCCACTCGATGAGAGGTTGATACAAATGGATGCTGTTTTGACATCTGTGATTCAATTACCAGCGTTTAACTCAGACTGATGGGATTAGGAGGGTCTGAGAAGCGCCACAAGATGGCGCTAAGAGCACAGAAAATACAAAACATCAAGTCTTTATATATTCAATGGTGCTTTATTTTCTGGTTTTACAAACAGCCACCGTTTCATGGCTGAATTTCTGCCAGTTTCCTTGCTATAGCTTCCACTGAGGACACATCGGTCCTTTTAGGATTTAGTGACATGAAGAGACGTCTACCCTCACAGTTATACAAGCTGTTTATTAAACATGCTGTTTTTTAGGGGGTTTTGTTGACTGAAGTGTGGAGGTTATATCACACTTGATACCACGCAGCCTGTCTTTTTAAAGTATAATTTAATAGTGTAAAATGACAATAAAAAATATCAATTGAACGAAAAAAAACAAGTCGTAGCGTGTCATCGTGGGAGTTGTTGTCTTGATTGTCGAAAAACCACCATTTCAGATGAAAATTAATGAACATGACTCAGGCAGAAATGATCACAGACGATTTGTTTTTAAAGTTTATTCTCCTCATATTCAGTCATGTTTGCTGTCTTCCTTCCTCGCTCTCTGACTCTCTCTTGGAAGTTATATCGACAGGCGACCGTATGAAACTCAGCGACACCCTGAGCAACTCTGAACATTGTTGAAAACATTTGGGGAAACATTAGAACCCAACTCAACAAAATATTTAAGAAAGGTCAAGATTTTATACATTTAATACCAAACTGTTCTTCTAGAGTCCAGGCTATAACACAGATCATAATGGGTTTTTATTGAGGTGTAATTATTGGAGGTTTCTTTATAATAGAAAAACTGTTTTTTGTATTTTAAAAAAATCATCTTGCGACCTTCCAGATTTACCCTCAGTTGGAGAACAAGTAGTGAAACTCAACATTAAATCACACTGAAAGATGTTCCACTGTCAGAAACTTGTTACTTGTGCAGTTTGGACAAATCCCCACAATCTAATTTGTATAATCAGTTTGATGTCATGTCTTAAAGTCTGATCCATTAAACTCCACTTCATGAAAAACGTATTACGAGTCCAAAACCTGGACTCCTAATAAGTTTTCCCATGAATGACTCGTACAATGAAGCTGTGTCTGATGGCAGACAGCCTCGCTGATCTGTAGAAGTCTAAATTGTCTTTATTAGATTATACTACATATAATCACAGGCTGCATTATACAACATTGTGCTGTACCTCGATTCACATTATCACAAGGTTTCAATTGTGTAAATTCAATTTTTGTCTGCAGCCAGAGGCACCATGCCTGATCAGTGGAGTCATATCAGGAGCTCCTGACATATACGGCTCTGTTTACACTGAGGGATAATCAATCAGCTGTGATCAATAATTAACTGATAGTGACAGAATGAGCGGTGATAGTGGCGAACTTTACCCTGTGTTTTGTGGTCACAGCAGCTTCAGTCCGTGTGGCCGGTCAGTCCATTAGCTGCTGTTTGATTAAAGCGGCAGCAGCACAGATAATCCAGCAGGACTTCAGTCCCAGCTGATCGGCTGCGATGGAGGAAGGATGAGAGAGAGAGAGAGAGAGAGAGAGAGTCTCTGGATTATCCTGCAACAGAGTCCAGACACCAACAAGCAGCACCACCACCCCCAACACACACACACACACACACACAGATCCCAGTTGACCCAGTGCCTTATCAATCTAACAGCAGTCTATCTTACAAAGGACAGACACGTCAATTTATACGTGATCCATTTTTCATTAACCCGTCTAATCTTGGCAGTTTGAACTGCCGCCGCTGC
Source organism: Acanthopagrus latus (assembly GCF_904848185.1). NCBI lineage: Eukaryota > Metazoa > Chordata > Actinopteri > Spariformes > Sparidae > Acanthopagrus > Acanthopagrus latus. The sequence goes on along the minus strand of NC_051041.1, from coordinate 4,571,285 downwards.
TCAGTCAGGCTCTGCTGTGGTATCAGGACTCCATGATGTCATGTGATGAGTCATGTGACCAAGAGATGTAAACAAAGAGTAAGAGCTACTACAGGCCTCAGAGATGCAGATTCATGAAATAGAATAAAACAACATTTTTCTTTATTTTATCAGTAAACACTGATCGTAATTTTTCACCTTTTTCTGACATCTTATCTGCCAAACAACAGATTCAAACGTTTTACTTGTCGCTGAGCTCGTACACCATGGAGGTGAACGGCAGCTGAGTGTTTGCCTCTGTTGATTTTGTGAATATGTGGCCGTAATGTTGATCTCTTATGGGCAGTGCATCAATCTTTAACCGTAATAAGATCAGACTATCACAATATATGTAGCTTATTTAAATATCCAGCAGACAAACACTAATGTTAGCATTTCTCTGGAGACGTGTTTCTACTAGAGCCTCCAGGTCTGGACCCACTAGATGCACGGCTATCTGAGCTAACTGGCTAACAGCATCTACAGTTAGCGGCTAGTCCTGTGATATGTTGTTCATTTCAAGAAGGAATTCGACAGGTGGTCACTTCTTACATATTGCGCCTTTAAAGGTTGCAGAACTACAAATCTATCAAAGTTAAATTGGTGCAAGAGGATTTTTTTCAGCGTGCTAACCAGCTAATCCAGGCTCGTCCTGGTCCAACAACACTCCCTGTCTGGATCGAGGATGTGATATTAAAGCTGGGCACAGAGTAAGAGGTGGATATAAAACCATAAACTACTCAGATCTTCCGTGTTGTGAGGCCAGTAGAGCATGCACACTAGAGACGTCCACCAGCCGAGCCGGCTAACTTCCAGATTAGCACCCGGCTAACAAAAGTGAGGATGAAATAATTTAATCGTGCAGCTCTTCTAGACTTTAAGGGTTGTGACTCACCCCAAAAAATATATCCACCATTTCACAGTCACTTCTTTTACCATGTAACCCAGGGGGATTTATCTGGAGATGCACGGCTAACTGAGCTAACTGAGCTATCTGAGCTAACCGGCTAACGGCAGCTACTTTTAGCATTTTCTCATGTGATACGTAGTCTGTTTTTGATTATGAACCAGAGGAGTGACCTGTTCTTACATATTGCAGACATGATGCTCAGTTTACACTTAAATCAATATAATTTAAAGGTGCATTACGTAGTTTTGGGGGAGAAA
>NC_051041.1:4435100-4567600 GCF_904848185.1 Acanthopagrus latus | reverse complement strand
TACTGTGTGTCACAGTGGTGGAGAGCACCATCGTGTCTCTGGTGCTGGAGAGAAGCAGTGCGCTGTTAGAATGAGACACGGTTGTAATGTGGCTGAATCAGACACCTGCTTCTGAGACGGCATCGTAACATTTTCCTTTTCATGCCCGGCTGCAGCTGATAATCATCTTCACTGCTGATCTCCGCCGTCTCTTTTGCATCTGGTCGGTGAGATGTCAGAAAATTGTGAAAAGCTCAAGGTGACATCTCCGTTTTCCTCGCCGTGTCCACCCAACATCCGAAAACTCCACAGATGCTCGATGATGACAGTGATGGAGAAACCGACAGAAGCAGCAGATCCTCACATTTGACACGCTGAGGCATTTTCTCTTAAAGATATGATATGTAACATCTCTGCACTAAAGGACTAGACTAGAGATTTTCATGGTATGATAACATCTCAGAATTTCACGGTGAACATTATTACACAATTATTATTAGTTACAGTGACCTGTAAAGTCACTCCATGTAACAATTTATATCAGTTTACATGTACTAATGGCTTTTTATTGGTCACATGTGAGCAGATTGCAACATGACCTGAGTAATGGGAGCTTCCCGTCCGTCTCAGTCTGTGGATGATGTGTTTAAGTCGGTGAACGCTGCTGCACTGTGGATTTCTTTGTGAAGGATTTTCTACACAGTCCCAAAGATGACTGACTTCATGCAGCTTCTCTAGTGTCTCGTCTCGATGCTTCTCTCCGGTAACAAAGAGCAGCAGTAGCTCACAACAAGCTGTCCGCTAACATAACCTCGCGACTGGCCTCCAGCACAACACAGAATCTCCACAGAGCTCGTTTAAAGGAACGGGAACAGGGAACTTCAGGTAGAGATTCAGAGAGTGAGGAGACATGTGACTAAATGGAACGTGAATAATAGTGATGGACAGACTTTCCATCAGCACGGGAGGGTGAGGAGATAACAACTGAATCTTCATTTTTGAGGCGAAGTTACCCTTTAAATGAGGCAAAGTCTGCTTGTGATGGCCTCATTGTGGACGTAAATTATAATTAATTCATCCAAAGAGGGATTTTCCTTCACATATTCTCCATGTTTTCGTTTGTAGACGCCCTAAAGAGATGAAAATATACAGACACATCACGGACACGTCTTTCTTCTCTTTGTTAAATGTTTGACTGGCACGTCCTCCCTCCTTCCCTCCTTCCTTCCCTCCGTCTGTCTGTCCGTCCGTCTCTCTAACCAACAGTGTCTGTGTTGGTTTTCTCTCCCTGCAGCTCTCTGGTTCGCTCTCAGCATCTTACAATGAGTGGAACAAGAGAGAAACAGGAGGAGAGACTTCTGTATTGATCAGTGTGTTTCTCCTCATCTCTCTCAGTGTTATCTTATCCTTCATCACTTGTTAACCTCTGCTCCCTTCCCTTTTTCTTTCTTTCTCAGTGCCTCCACCTCTTTCTCTTCTCTTTCTGCCTCTTTCACTTTCACTTTAATTAACTCTCTCTCTGTCCAGTCATGCTGAGTCGTAGTAAGCTACAGATTTGTTGGCGAGCAGCGAGTTTCTTCTCTGTGTGTGCGTTAATATATGCAAGTTTTTCTGTGAGCGTCGATGCGTGTGTGTTAACATATGTGTGTGTGTGTGGGAGCTGAGTCTAGCCATTCATTAATCCTGTCCGTCAGCGTGTTACTCATCAGGCCCGGGGGCTTGTGTTTAACAGGACTCATCCTCAGACTCTACTTAAACCCGTTTGAATCACACTCATGCATCAGATATCAGGTTTGTGTCAGGATGGGATGTTCGACCCAGGCAGGAAAGGTGAGACGCAGATCAGACGTCAGAGTCAGAGAGAAAGATGTGGACTATTTTTGTATAATCAGTATAAAGCAGCTCGATATAACTTCCTGGAGAAAGACAGCTGATTGTTTAGTCTCATCTCCAGAATGTAAAATACCGAGGCTGTGAGTTGGCGTCCAACCTGAGCTACCATCAGTATTTTACAATCTGGGGATGAGACTAAACAGTTGACTGTCTTCCTCTAGGCAAGCTTTAAAAGGCTTCTTTTGATATTTTATGAAATATATTTATCTGCTTTCCTGCCAAAAGTTAGAGGATCGATACAACTCTCACAAGTCTGCTAAAACTGTGTTCACGCCATGTTGGACGAACAGGAAGAACTAAACTGGAATGTTCACGCATTATTCCAAGAAGATTACAGCCACTGCACCCGATAGTAATAACTTGGTTTCTTAACACTTTATGTAAAAGATTATAAACAGGAATACAGTTGCAAATGGATGTTTTTTCCTATTTAAATCACAGCAAAGACAAGAAGATATGTAATAATATGTAAGCTCGTTTTTTAAATTGGTTGTTGAAAAGATCATCCAAGTCGGATTTCCAAGTCTGAAAACTCGACTTGAGTCGTTTGTGTGTGTTGTAACAACGTGCTGTAACGTCACAGTTGCCATTTTCATTTCCATCCAGTTGACGAAATTCTTTGCGAACACACCTGCTCCTCCTCTCTCTCTCTCTCTTCACCTGTCAGGTGAGCGAGCGGCTTTAGCTGCTCGTGAAGTTCAGAGTCTTGTTGTACAAACATCAGATTGCAGCGGACGTCCATGTTTCTCTGAGCAGAAGCACAGACACATTTAGATGGGAAGTCGGGAATATTGGCTTGAAAAAGTCGACTTCGGACTTGTGATGGACATGAACCATCAGTCAGCCCATCAGTTTAAACTTTAAAGGAATAGTTTGACATTTTGGGAAACAAACTTGTTCACCTGCTTCCCAAGAGTTTGATTAGCTAAGCGATACCTTTAAGTGTTAGCCTAGCTTAGCATTAAGACTGTAATCACGGGGAAACTAGCCAGCTAGCTGTCATTAGTTTGACACTGTGCAGCTCTGGACGCAGCCTGTAAATCACATGTGTGCAGATGTGTTTTCTGCTCAGGTGGCTCTGTGCTGCAGCGTCTGTCAGGCAGAATGGAGCATTACGTCTGTCTGTTGAGCACAAATGTCAGTTAGAGCTCTGGAATGCTGACCTGGGATGACATCGAAGACGAGCGCCGGCGGTTACGGCCGTTGCTCCCTAAATGTCTGGTTTTCTGTCTCTTTTCTCTTTTCCTGTCGTCTCTTTTCTCTCCTCCTCAATCTGTTGCTCCGATTCTCTACGTCTCTGTCAACGGCTCCCCTCTCTCTCTGTTTTGTGTCACTGCTTCTCTTTTTCCTCTTCTTCTCTTTCGTGCACACACACACACACACACACACACTCACTCACACTGCTCAAGCTAAGCTGTGGGAACAGAGCGTGTCCATGTAAATCCTGGTTGTTGAGTTATAAATCAGGCCAGTCAGGCATCCAGCATCTCTGCACAGTGATTCAGCCGCTGCACGCTGTCACAGGAAGCAGCGAGAGCCAAGATCGCTGCATGGATATGAGTGTGTAAAGTGTGTGTGTGTGTGTGTGTGTGTTAAACCTTGCTTGCTTGCTTGCTGATATGCATTTCTGTGTATTTAGGTCAGTTAGTTAGGGTATTAGTCTGATTGAGTTCTAGCATTAGTGGGCTAATCAATCAACAGACAAACTTTGATAACTGTCAAACATTCACTTATTCCACCTCCTCACATGTTGAGGATTTGCTGCTTTTCCTCCATTTGTTGTAAATATAAATGAAATATGTTTGAATATGATCACTAAAGGATGTGTTGATTAATGGAAAACAGAAGATGGTCCAACTGATAAATGAATATAAACGCCCCAATCAGTCTGACAAAAAAAAAGTCTGTTTCTGAGTTGATCATTTATCTGGCAAAAAAATCACTTTTTTTTCCAGTTTATCTTATGTGACTGTTTCCTGGTCTTCTCTGTTTTTTATGACATTAAACTGGATATGTGTAATATCTTGGATCTTATGTTATTACTAAAGTGGCAATAGATAACTTTCCAAGTTTTCCTCAGGTAACAACAACACAAGACAAAACGTGAGTTAATTCAGTCATTTAGTCGATACTAGAAATGGATCTAATCTTTGTGGCAGACAGAATTTTATAGTAAAGTGAAGTTTATCCATTACTTTGTGCAGTCGACATTTACCACGTAATGATACGTTGGTGGACAAAGCTAAGAAAAAAAAGTGTATAGATAATAGAAATAATCACCCGTGATTCAAAAGCCTAAAACTTGTGGACATGGGAAGTTGTGTTCTGTTTTAAAAGTAGACAAGAAATCAGAATCAGTTTTCCTTTATTGTCCCACAAATGGGGAAATTTGCTTACCACAGCAGCCAAAGGACAGAATATTACAAACAATAACAAAAAAAACCTCAATACAATTAAAAAGGTTAGAAATAGAATAGACAAGACATAAAATAGACACTAAAAATCACAAAAAAGACAAAACAATCAGTCGGTTAATCACAAATGGAAACAATCATCACCGAACATGAAGCTGTGAGCAGATCGACTGAACATCCGAGTGTGTGTGTGTGTGTGTTTGTCGGTGTGATTGTGAGTAAGAATGCCTGTGTGAGGGTCTCATCAGGCGGGGAGTGATCTCACTCTCACTCACAGCTCCTCCAGTGTTCCTGCTGCTACTTTCTCTTTTTCTTCGGAGGTCTTTTGAAGAATCTTTTCCCCCTCACAGAGCCGTAATGACACGGTGTGGCTTTGAAGCTCCCATTCTGGCTCTATTTATAAAACCGCTAGTTGCAGTGGCACTGACTCACTGTCAGCATGCAGCAGGCAACTGACTTCACACACACATACACACTCACAGAGAAACCACCAGTACCAGGACACTCAATCATACACCAGAGAACCGCAGAGGATTCTGGGAAAGGCTTTTAACCCCTTCCTGGCAGCGTTGCTGTGGAGACAGGGATTCAGGAAGTGGGGCTTTGCCAGCGGTCTAGCCAGGGGCCAGCGGCGGGAGGAGCAGGAGGAGGTTTTTTTGGCAGCGGTAGCTCCGATGGAAATCCCAGCCGTTGTGTTGGACTCACACATCGCACACTGAAACATTCCCACCCGGTGACCGAAGCTCAGGTCACCCCACAGTTCAGCGTTTGGCAGGCAGCAGACGTTTGAGTGCTCACAGTTTAGGGGGTTAAGCTGGATGTTTGTGAGGAGGAGCAGTGACCGTTACTGGGTGAACTGTGAAACAAACCAGATCACCAGTGGATCTGATCCTGAAAGAGTTTACATCCAATCTGAGAAGATTCATCAGTGAATATTTAAAGACAGTAAATACGTTTTGGGCATGCAGACTAGAGTTCAACCTTCTTCTTTGTGGTAAAGACAAAAACATGACTTGATGTTATTCATAAGATTACTGTGACCATTCAGCAGCAACTATATAAATTAACAAATGTTAAAAGTTTCCTCGGGGTGTTTTGGATGTTCGGGACAAATTAGTTTTGTTGACATTCGGGCGTGCAGCTATAGGATTTCACAAGATCCCACGACTTAAGCAGAAGTTACAACATTATTTTTGTTGAGAAAATTCTGGATTTCGAGTGAACTGGCAGCAAATGATGAGATTTCAAATGAGATTCTTGAAATTCTTTTAATTCAACATAAAGCACATTGTATTGTATTAGAAATAAAAGTTATTGTTACTGTTTCAATTTTCCTGGCAGATTATTTGGAAAAATGACATTGTACTGCAGTGATAATGCAACTATGGCGACAAAGTTAAAGCAGATGCTCACTTTGTTCATTTTAATGTATGAAATGTGATTTACAGTTCAACATTCAACATCTCTGCTGGTCATTTCTTCTGAAGACAGTTTAACAGCTAAAATATCAAATATAAAGATGGATATTTTCCATCGTCTTGCTCTGCTGATTGATAATTTAGTATAAACTGCTTCAACTTTACCGGAAACAGATGATGTGCATATAGTCTGCGAGTTGGAGTCATCGCTGCCCCACACAGAGCCAGTAACGACCACTTCATTCTGTCAGGACAGGTATTGATTTTAGGGACGTTGTGATGGACAGATGAGAGCATCAGGTCCCCAGAGACACACACACACACACACACACACACACACACACACACACACACACACCTTTGTGTCCAATGTATATGCTAACAGCAAGTCAATAACACCGCCCACTGTTCTTTGTCTTAATAAATAGTTTTAAATTCAACCTTGACATCAATAAAAAGAGAGGTTGTAAAGACGGACGAGCAACAGGAAGTAAGGAACAGAGAGAAGGGACGGAGAGTGAAAGTGAGAAGACGAGTGAAGCTCTCTGTCTTCCTGCTGTATTGACTCTTCTTTAAAAATAGCAGCACTAGTACGAGCTCTGAAATCCATCTCTCTCTCTCTCTCTCTCTCTCTCTCTCTCTCTCCATCTTTGTCTCAGCCGAGTCCATTCAGTAGTCACTGTTTAGTGATCCCTTCTTTTACATCCATCCCTCCATCCAGGCACAAGCATCCTCCCTCCATCACAGCTGACATCGTCCGCATCATCGATACATCGGCTTGCTGATGGATGTATCGTGTCCGGACCACATTGATTACTGTTGACGGTGATTAAATGCTGAGCTGATGTTGATGTGCAGGTGTTGTGTGTGAGTTTGCATGATGTTTCTGTCGACTGCAGCTGATAACGTGTTTTTTTTTCTTTTGCATGAATAGGCAAAACATGAATTGGTAAAAAAGATGTCAGTATGCTAACATGCTAACAATCCCACAATGCTAACTGGAGCTGCAGCGATCTGTAGATTCATTGAGCGATCAGTCGAAACAAAATTCATCGATAACTATTTTGATCATCGGTTGATTGTTTCAGTCACTTTTTAAGCGAAAGATATACAAGGTTTGTTGGTTTTAGCTTCTTAAATGTGAACATTTGTTGCGTCTCTTTCTCATTTGTGACTGTGACTGTAAATGAAGAGTCTCTTGGTTTTGGACTGTTGCTTAGACAAAAGAAGCGATTAAAAGTTGTAATTTTCACAGTTTTTTCGACAATAACCCGCTGATGATGTACCAGGTGTTCATCACATTTACCGTCTCAGTGAAGCCTGTCAGTGTGACATTTCCAAATTAGAAACGTTGACCTGATTGTAAGACAGGAAGAAAAGTCAGAGGATCATGGAAGTCATTTGGATTCATCATCTTCCAAATGCATGAATGTGATTCATGTTCCCCAGATTGAAAGATATGAAAGATTTATGATCCGTGGAAGAGTTTCTGAGACGTTTCATGTTGGTGTGAAGTGACTGACAGACCAAACTCTGCCCGACATCCAGTCACCAGCACGACTAAACAATTATTAATAGGAATGTCGGGAATTTAGGGAATAACATGCTCGTCTTTGGAACTCTTCTTTAAGTGACTGCAGTTATTGGGAGACATAGAAGTCGGGAATACTAATCATTTTACAATATAATCACATGTCACAGGATAATGTTTGTTTGTCTCCTCTGGGTGAGATTTCCTTCGTGTCTGATGTTGAAGTTCCTCCACACACCTTCAGCTCCTCTCAGGCCTCAGTAATCTGTATCATCATCTCTCCTGTCATGTGCTCTTCTTCTTTCATCTTGTAGCTTCCTCCCCCAGCCCGCCATAATAAAGGCCCACGAGCTCATAAACTTGTGGTCTAGACACGATGACTAACGTAACCCAGTTCTCCTGTTCGTCACTGCATTATTACTGTTCTGCTGTTACGTTGGAACTTTGCATCTTTCATGGCCCCTGCGTGATCGCACTGTATGCCGGCAATGAATTATACAACTCCCTCTTCTCTTTTTCCCTACACTTCTACTTCCTCTTCCTCCTCCTCCCTTTTTTTGACCTCCTTTCTTCCCCTTCCCCCACTGCTCCACTTCCATCCCTCCTTCTATCCTTACTTCCTCTCCTCCTCCTCCTGCTCTTCCTCCTCCTCCACTTCCTCATTCCCTCTCCACAGCCCTGAAGTGAGATGGAGTCGTCAGACGATGATACTCTAAGCGAGCGCTCCTGCGTCAGCGAGCCGTCCTTCCGTAGCGAGCGTTCAGGGGGGTCGCTGTCTCCGTGCCCATCAGGACCCGCGGGCCCACCTGGAGACACGTTACCATGGAACCTGTCCAAACACGAGAGGAGGAAGAGGAAGAGCCAGGACTCGGTGCTGGACCCGGCGGAGAGGGCGGTGGTCCGTGTGGCAGGTAAGGGAAACCATCTCACCCTTTATGTCTCTCAGTGTGCCTTTGAGCAAGGCACCAAACCTGCATCTGCTCAGTGAGTGCTGAATGGGAAAAAGAAAAGGGGTGTGGTTGTTGTGTGAAGTTTCCAGAGGAGGATGTGTGTTTGAATTTGATGCAGTCGCTGTGAGAGAGAGACAGAGAGAGATAGAAAACGCCCAGTGAGTTTAAATTCAGGCTGAAACTTCTGAAGTCTGACAGAAGATGAAAACTGACAGCTGCCAAGAAGAGGAGCTCTGCTGAAGTCACAGTGAAGTCTTGCTGAGAGACTTCAGACGCTCAGTTAAAGTGTTGATGGAAACACGTACCTCTCAAATCAGAGAGAAGATTTAAATCCACTGCATGATTTTTATTTTTTTGTCCAGCAGCCGAGACACAAAACATGAAAGTCATGTCGACTCTCTGTGAGTTACAGACGACTTGCTGCTAACTGCAAATCATTCATGTGAGACCTGCATCCAAGAGGGAACGGTAGAAGCTGAAGGTGTCTGTGCTGGTGGAGAGCTGACAGAGAATTAAAGTGTGTTTACAGAGAATACTGCTGCATATGTCAAGAAAAGCAGTAGAAAGCTTTTTGCGTGTCCAGAGGAAGATGCATATAATCTAACAAACAATGTGTGGAATTTAAAAAGTTGATATGTCTGGTTCTGCTGGTTTTTAAACTGTCCATAATGAGGTCAGCGGTGTTTGCCTTGCCTTTTCAAAACATAGCGCCTACATTACCCACAATGCAATTCAGCCGCTGAAAACCAACTCTTTATTGTTTTTTTTTATCAATATTTTATCATTGATTGATTGATTGATTGAGTGACATCACTGGGGGCAGTTTATCAGATTACACACAGCTTCCTCCGGAGCCACGAAAACCTTTACATTACTTTTTTTCGAGTCACGCAGTAGTCCTCCCTGTAAAGACACATTTAATGTCTAAAATTCATGAAGTTACCCTTTAACAAGATTAAGAAGAGGACGGTGGTGCTCCAAAGTTCAAAAACTGATTCAGATCCCAATCGCAGAAAAGACTTTTAATAGAATATGTGTCGTTGTGACACTATTAGTCATTTTGTCATTAGATGTTTGTGATATTACTGTTTTATCTTGAGTTGAGCCGTCGTTACAGGGCGTGAACGCTTCATTCTCATTTGCATGCTGACATTTTCTCGGCTACTCGTGTTTGATGGTGGGTTTTTTTCCTGCAGGCTTTGATTAAAGGTCTGCACACTTGGAAAAAGCCCCGTCTCTTGAAAGATCAGCGGTTAATAAATGTCACAGAGATCTGGTTGTAGCATCTTATATTTCTCCTCGAGATGAAAAAAAAAAACATCTACAGTGTGCTATGAAAAGCTCATCCTTGCATTGATTCCAATGATTTTCTAAAGCAGTGTGGTTGTCAGCACATGGTGAGGAGCCTCTCTTCCTCCTTTAACCTTCAGGGGAAGTTTATGCTTAGTTCGTGTTCTAGCTGTCACGTAAACGAGGAGAAGAGCTTCACCCCGAGGTGGTTTTATATTCTTCATCCTTCCACTCACACGTCAAAGGTAAAGGTTTACTAACCATCACCTCCCTGCCTCCTCTGTCTCTTGTCTACCCTCGCGCTCGCTGTAACAGAAGACGGAGGAGAAAATGTAGGTTAGTCGGTTCTCTGGAGAAACGAGGGTTCCCCGGCTCTCGTAATGAGACACTGGTAGCAGCAGGCTAATAGCTTTCCCACTTTTAGTGGAGGAGAGGGAAGACGCTGAGCTTAATAACTGGGGTAAATGATGGCAAAGTGTTCTGAGTGCTGCACTTTTACCGTCTGTGGCATTTATCCACTCATACCATCTCATAATCGTGCTGAATATTTACTGTTTGGGGCTTTTATCACATAGATGTTTTTAAGTGGATGGGTGTCTGCAGTCTATGTTCGAATAGAAAAAAGTCACACACGACATTGTCATCAGAGCGAACCACTCGTCAATACTGGGCAATAATCGATAGTTACATGTTTTTACATTTTAGTTGATAATCTGCATTTATTATTGTGTGAGCAGACGCAGGTGGAAACATGATTGAGCTGATGTAACTCCACAGAAGTGTTTTGTAGACTTTCGTCAGCCACCTGAGATTTTTCTGTTCCTCTTATTCATTATTATGTCTGTGTTACACACAGTAAAGTCTTCATCTGTCAGGTTGTCAGTTCACTAGATCAGACAAAAATCACACTCTCGTCTGTTATTCATCTGCAAACAGTTTCTCAGTTGAGAAATATGTCTTAAATTGCATCTTAATCATATTTTAAACAGTCCTGAAACATCTTAACTTCATAAAACCTGAAGAAATCCTGTACATAGATGTTTGATTTGATCCATGTTGCCCACCTCTGTTATCAGAATCAGCTGAAGGTGCCATAAAATGATGAATTAGAGCAAAGACTTCATCCCTAACTCTTCCTGTCCTAACCCTTGTAACTGCTGGTTGCATAGAGAGCGATGGGGGTTGGGGTGATGGAGTATGGAGGCGACGACAAGACAGTTAAAGCCTATTTTATAGACACGGCAGCAGCATGTAGGTCAGGACAGGGTGAAGGTCTGGTGTCACGGCCTCGCTCACACTGAGAGACACTTCTGTGTGTGTTACTGTTCGTGTAGTCTTCATATGCGAATGTATTTTTTTGCACTGTTTGCAGCGTTTCCGGTTTTGAAGACGTTTCCAGACCTCCAGCGTTAATGTTTTACCGTCTGTAAGCTTCTCAGTTCAGTCACAATGGGAGCCTGTGAGGTGTTTGGGACATATCTGGTTTTACAATCAGTTAAATTTAAGGCCGGTTTTAAGAGGAGCTCTCAGCCGAGTCTCCTCCTCCCTAAATCTCTCTGAAAATGTGTGGAGGGAAGATTTGGAGTTTTCTCTGAGCCGGGAGCTGCAACGAAGAGTTTGTTTATGATTTCATTTAAGATGCTCGTTTTTAGCAGAGGAATTTCAGCGTGAAAGTGTGGTGTGAGTGTGTGTCTGGTCGTTTTGGTGTAAATCTGAAGTAAGAGCTGCAAAGAAAAACAGCTATTTTGATAATTGTTTGATTACTCTCTTAAGAAAATGAAGTCACCATTCTCAAATTCCAGCTTCTTTAATGTGAATGTCCTCCTCCCTTATGACAGTAAACTGAATATCTCTGACATGTGGGAAAAAGGAGACATTTTAGGACGTCAGCTTGGGCTTTGGGAAACACAGATAGGGATCATAGGGTTAATTTACTATGATAATTATGCAATAATTGTCAGCTGAAAGATGTTCAATGATGAATCAAAGCAAAATGCACAAAATTCGTTGTACATGTTGATACACGAAAGAAGACGGCGTGTGCTGGACTGAGAAAATGTGAGCTGAAGAGAAGATGAGGGAGGAGGAGGGTGTTTGTGTGTCTGTGTGTTTGTCACCTGCACACACATTTGCACATGCATTGACTTTGAAAGAGGGATGATAATAGATGAAAAGAGTGAGATTAAAGGCAGGGTGTGCATAAAAAAATTTTTAAAAAACGAGGTTCTGCATGCTGTAGAGTGAAAACTGAGCTGATTACTCAAAGAGGAAACATACTAAAAATGGAATGGCATTAAAAACAGTGCAAACCACCATCAAGCTGCAGCCTTCTTTAATTCAATCAAGCCCAATTCAGTATCAAATAAAGCATGTAATTCCAGAGGTGGCAAAAGTCCACACATGCTTTACTCTAATAGATACAGATACCCAAAAATCTCATCACAATAAATGAAAAAAAGTTGAATGAAGTTCTTCTTCTTCTTCTTCTTCTTCTTCTTCTTCTTCTTCTTCTTCTTCTTCTTCTTCTTCTTCCAGTGAGTCTCTCTCTGAAGCATTAGGAAACCGTGAGAAATAACTTCAGGCCGACTGCAGCTCTCTTTCTCATACTGGCACCAACATGTGAATGACTAATTACAACCAGATCTGAGCGGGAGTGTGGGATCAGTTGTCGTGCTGGAGTTCGGTGGTTGGCGTCACTTTTATGTCCTGTGGTCATCTCTCACTGCACACGATTAAAACTGCAGAAAACAACGTAGTTCTACATGATGAAATGAATAAAGAAACATTTTTAGAGAGAGAAAATGTACAGTTTTATATATGTATTCATATATATATTTATATCTTGTATTAACCAGTGTAGAATATGAATATTTCAGTCTACTTAAGTGTTGTATTGTTCCCTGTTCAAACGTCCAGGTCTGCTTTCTCTCGGTGAATCATCTGTCATGGCTGCTGGCAGATGTGTAAACACAGATGACCTCACACGAACATGTTGCTAATGTCAGAAAAATGGCTGAATCTTTCCACCCTTCTTCTTTTAATGTCTGTTGGATGAGCATGTGGCATGTAGTGGAAATTCACAGCTGTGCAGCAGTTGGGACGCCCAGACTTTGTGTGTGAAAGTGCATGCTTGTGTGAGGCCGACACACAGTATGATAACTGAATAACTATTATCTACAATTATTAGCAGACAGTTTGACAGGGAGGGCTGCTGGCAGCACCTTTAGGCTGAGTCAGCAAGTCAGACTTGTTTTGTGTGGAGATCACTGGATTCTGGCAGCAGCAGGTAGCGTCAGAACAAACCACCAGAGTGTTTCATCACAGACGACACCTTACGAAAAACACTGCCAATATTCTGCAGAGCGAACTCTCTATTTCACTTCCCAAGTTACTATTTATAAAAGCTGCTTATTTGTAGAGCTAAAACTATTGAGTCTATGCATAGACTCAGTATGAAGCGACTCAAATGGATGCATTAAAAAGGCAACAAGTGTTTTATCTCCTCTCTGGTCTGTCCTGTTACACAAATGGTGTTGGGTTTTGGTCCTCAAAAACACAGCTGGAGATGTTCCGAGTTCTCATCTCACAATACCCACTTTCATCACAACAAACACAGCTAGAGATGTCGTGACTTCCTGTCAAAAATATCTGTTTTTTGTCACCACAAACTCGCCTTAAAATTGTCCTGAGGTCTCCTAAATAATATCTAGTGGTGTAAAGCTTAAAAATATAGTCGAAACATTATGATCCTTCCTAAAATATCTCTTTGGTTTCTTTGGTTTGGCAACCTGTCATCTCATGACAGACACGAGGGGTGTTCAGTTGGTTGCAGTCTGCAAATCCACTGCTAAATGCCACCAAATCCTTCACACTGCTGACAGCCCTATCACTAACACCTGTCTGTGAATTGTGTCTGTGTGAGCACATTATAAAGATACCAAAAACAAGTGTAAATATTGAAGTTTATGTGTAGAATATTTCTCTAGATACTTCTTGACGGAGGCTAGCTATTTCCCCCTGCTCCTAGTCTTTATGCTAAGCTAAGCTAATTAGCTTCTGGCTCCAGCTGTATAATCAGCTGACAGATATGAGCGTGGTATCCCGTTTAACACTTGGCAGGAAAGAGGGGATTTCCAAAAACTGTGGAACTATTCCTCAAAACAGAAGTTGTGTGTTTGAGTTCAGCTGTTGTTGTGGCGCTCTCCATATTCTGTGTTCTGACTGTGACACACGACTGTCTATGTGGATATTAAAGCAGTGAAACAAAGCAGAAGTCTCTCTGTAGCAGCCATGCTTCCAAATCTGCTCTGTAAGCTCAGTGAGTTGATTCATGCTCAGCTCGTGTTTCTGGTAACATCCAGAAGTTCCCAGGCGCGTCAGTCCGCTGCTCACTCGGGCGCGAAGGCTATTGTGATGATATTACATTTTACATAATGTGCACTATGTGTTTACATTGACCTCAATTTCCATTCAGACAGAGGCTGGAATGTGGAAAAGGGAATACATTAGGCTGCTTGGACCAAATAGGCTGCTTGGTTCACAGTCCAGTTACAGAGTTGTGTCTTTGATTGCTTATTGATTGGGAAGATTACAAGGAGTGCAGTGAATGTGTTAGAATGAATGTAAAAGGAGGGGAGAGTTGTTTTTCTACAGTACAGGAGACAGTTGAGGCAGACGTAATGGAAAGAGAGAGCGAGCAGACATGAGGATCTTTGTGGAGTTTTGAATTGACTCTGGAGAGGATAAAGAGAGACGCTGCTGTCCTGACTGGACTCTGTTGTACAGCCTCTCCGGACCGCTCGGCCGGCCTGCTGAGCATGAATTTCAATGAAACCTCCCAACAGCTGCTGGTTTCTCTGTTGACGTAAATGAGAGTCTCTCTGCAATTTAACGACTTAAAGTGAGAGCATACGCTGGTTGTAAGAAAAGATGTTAGACAAATGTGACAAATGTGTGCGTCACGATTGACGTGTATGATGATTTAGGAGTAATTTAGGGTGTTTACAAAAGTATTTTCTTAATTTACATACACATACTGAGCAATTTGAGCATGAATATAACAACCAAGTACAACCCAGTACAACGGACTTAAAATGTGCTCTTGAAAGGATTTTTTCACAGCTTCCGATCAACAAATTCTTGCATCGCTTAACCATCAGAGACTATGACAGATCATTTTTTCAGTATTTTCAGCTGGTGCCGGCTTTCTAGGTCTTTGACGGTTAGTTGGTGGTGGAAAATTCGGATGCCCTGTTATTGTGGGTTTAGAAAATGTGCCATGAAGTGCTCAAAATTATCTGAGAAAATTGGTGACTCTAATTTATGGCTGAAACAAGCATCTGTTGACAGTAACTGGACACATTTTCTTCCTAAAGCTGATCTGATGTTGTGCATGAATCACATTAAGACATCTAAAGGAGGAGTGATGAAACTTTATACCTCAGATTGTGATAGATAAAGAGTGAAAGAATATTTTAAGAATCCTTGTCACGGAAAAATATTTAAAAAAACACTCACAATGAGACAAAACAAGGTGTGTGTGATGCACCATATCTGTGTGTGTGTCAGACTGCAGCACTGATAATCTTTTCACGTGAACATCAGGACCCCGACGTCTCCGCCTGCATGTAACTTAGCGGTCCACCGTCCCGCCTGCTGCTGCTCCTTCCAGCAATTATTTTTTCACTACAGGCAGCTGAGAGGGCGCCTCAGCCCAAAAGCCCAGGCTGTTCCCCCTGTTGCCATGGCGACGTGGTCTCCTCTGTTTCCATGGTTATAAAAGGCGAGGAGAAAGCAATGGCGACTGGGGTGAGAGAGACTGACACTGGGTATAAAAGGAGGGCAAAACAAATAGTGGACGAGAGCGAGTGTCAGAATTTTAATTTGGAGCGAGAGAAAAGAGGAGGGAGTTTGTAAAAGACGGGAGAGAGAGAGAGGAACAAATGATCGAGTCAGCGCTAAAGGTAATGAAGAGAGGCTAGACAGAGAGCAGCAGAAAAAGAGGGGGAGGAGGTAGAAGAGGGCAAGGTTCAAAGAGGAGGGAGAGAGATGACTTTCAATTAAAGACGGGTGAAGGAGGTCACAGAACAGAAAGGGAAGGAGAACGATTAGCAGAAAGAGGGATTAACCACTGAAAACTGAAGAGAAAGAAAGAGTGGAGAGGAGGAGTGAAAAAGAAACACAAAGTGAAATTCTGCCCTGCTGGGAAACAGTGAAAGAGAAAGTAAGAGAGAGAGCAAAACAGCAACAAAAAAGATTTAGAGATGTGATCTGTAAAAAGAAGAAGAGACAGAATGAAAGACCATGAAAGAAAAGCTCAGAGAGAGACAAACTGAGGGTGAGGCAGTGAAGGGAGGGAGAGAAGGAGATCCTGAGGGAAGTTTAAATAAGAGTGGAAGGAAGATTCAGTTGGACAAAGCGAGGAGTAAGCTCACAGTCTTCAGTTATACGTCAGTTGTATTTAATACTTTAACAAGATAACCAGCAAATAATTTAAAACTTGTCAGGATGTTCAGAGAGGAGTTCAAACACATGGGATTTTTTGATTTACTTCCATAAAGATTGGGGACTTCAAAGAGACAAACTTTTTAAAAGAAAAGTTTGAAGAGGCTGACGTATCGTGAGTCACAGCTCCAAAACTGCTGGATCCTCCACTTCCCATAATGCACCTCAGGAATGTCTCGTCGACTTTACCTGTCTGACCCACGTGGTTAAAATCCAGGTTTTCTGGACCAGCAGCACCTTTGCTGCGTGTCGTCCCCCCTCTGTCTCTCATCCTGTCAGCTCTATCAGCTGTCCTGTCAATAAAGACATAAAGGCCACAAAACATTGAATAAAAACATTTATAATAACCAAATTTATAATTAATTAAACTTTAGTTAACTGTTATGTCACTATCATACAAAGAAAAAGATTTATAAATCATTTATTAAGCAACTGTTTATCGTAAGCTTGTAACTGATGCTTGTGAATCTTTACAGCTGCTTAATAAATATCTTATAAAGCAGATTAGTTAACTATAAATCTGCCACTTATTAATGATGGTGTTTATAAGAGCGAGAGGAGACATGCAATTGTTTTCACAGGCTGTAAAATATGTGGAATGACCCTTTAAGCTGTAAAGCCCAAACACATACACGTAAAGTGGCAAATTTTTTGTTGATGTTATTTTGACTTAAAAATAAAAATAAATGCAATTTCAAAAAGTTTAAATGTTCACATGTGAACGCTGTTTTATGAAAACAAATCAGATGTTATCACAAGACTCTTTCGGTAAGAGACGAGTTGATATAATCTAAATCACATTTCCTATTTTCTTCTCCCTTTTTAACTTGAAGGATAAACCAAAGTAGATTAAGTCTTTGAATCAAATTCAAAAGTACTCATGCCAAATCAGAAACTCGTGCTTCAGGCTCTACAGTTGCAGTGATGGAATTCACATTGTGACCTCACTGCATTCAGTGTTAATGAGGAGGCTGCTCATAATGGCTGTTTGATGCTCCCCGCTGAAACACCACTGACTTTGTTTACATGTTGATTTATTGGCGTGAAGATGTCACATTGATTCACACATTACACACATTAATCTGAGGCTGTTGTTGGCATTTAATATTGAGTGGACTATTTTTTAGCCGCTGCTGGCTGTCTGGGTCTGTGATGGTTAACTGGAGGTGGAAAAACTCGGATGCTCTTTTATCATGAATTAGAAAATGTAGAGTGTTTGTGACAGTTCTCAAATTGTCCGCACATTTATGAATCTTGTTTTTATTGTGGATCATAACACAAGTGTTTGACTTTTCTCTGTACACAAGCTGAAACAAAGATGTGTGCCTGTATATTTCTGTGTGAGTATCTGTATTTGTTTCGGCATGAAAGGAGCTTACAGCTCGATATTTTATAAGGAGTGAAAGGTTATTTTGATAATCCTTTGGTAACGAATCATCTCCGGATCTTAAATTGAGTTTGCAGTCATTTCTGAAAATTGAATTTCAAAGTCAGAAATTAAATGTTTTATTGCCACATAAAACATTAATCCAAGTCACACACATTCTGCTATAATCTCATTCAACTCCTGCTTATTCCTGGTTATTTGGGGCACTGAGCTGCTGTACTGGATAACCACATCACATTGTTTAACATAAGAAATACTTTACATTGTTGGTATTTTCGAGATGTGCTTCAAGAGAGGGTCAGAAATGGGTTTAGAAGTCAAACTCTGGGTGATTTTTGGGGGAGTGTGAGCAGAGTTCTGCTGTTATTAAACTGACGTCAGACGACATGGTGGAGCTGCTGCTGAGGCGGGTGTCATGCTGATGTGTTCAGGACTGCACGTCCCTTTGGCTCACAGAGTGCACATTCATTACTGGGCAGCTGGACTCTGCATGACGGCACAGCAACACACACTCGCACATATACTGCATGTGTCTACACAAACACAGGGACACACACTGCTGAGGAAACAGTGGGAGTGACAGACGGAGACGAGATGACTCAACGTTCTGTCTGCGCTCTTTATTTTTAACAGCAACACATCAACACACAAACACACGCTTCACTAGTTGTATTATTGTTTATTTACTATTAATACACGTCAGGAGAAAGAAAACACATCAGTGAGAGAATGTTTTTACAGTCAGACAGACCAAGATTCACTGTATTTTCCCTTGTCCACCACTAGGCGGGGTTGTAAATGTGTCAGACTTGAACAGGTTGAGTCCTTTTTAACAGAAGGATCGTTCTTTGTCTCTCCATCAAGTGATATGTCAGAACCTGCCTTGACTCCCTCTTATGATGCATGTTTATACAGAGCGCAGTGTACTGGACTTTAGCTGTTACTGGGGACTTGATAGCAGGGTCACACCAACCTTCATCTTGTTTGTATGACTGTGTTGGTGTCTGGAGGCTACAGTTTCATTCTGACCCCCCCCCCCGCGCGGCACAACTTTTACTGTAATCAGCCCCTGTGTGTATATGTGAGCGTGAATGTGTGTGTGGCCAATTTGGACCTCCAAGATGTCTGTTTGTATTTTCACTGGAGTGTGGCTGATGTGCTGTGAGTCCTGCAAAGAGGGGTGACTCAGGGTGAGGAGACACAAACAGGACATTAGAAATCATAGTAGACAGGAGGAGGAGAGAGAGGAGGGACAGGAAAGAATATCTACATGGAGTTATTCCTGCTCATTTGGCCTTGGATGCTTAATTAATAGTAATAATTATTGTAAAAACATGACACCACTTGCAAAATGACTGGAGGAATCTAAGACATATCTTTAGTCTTTAATCCTATTGCTTCCTGTTGTAACAAACAAGCTCTGATTCTTCTGTAAAATGATACCTCTTTTATTTATAGAGGATAAACACACTGGAACATATTCCTCCATCTGTTACCCCGACAAATGTCCTGTCTTGTGCGGCAGAGCGTCTCAGATTTGCCAGTAGAGGCTGCTAATGTCTTGGTGATGGGAAAGCTGTTATGATGTATAAATGTATGTTTTTGTGCCTTAACCAGCGGCATGATACATATAGTACATGTTGTCCATGCTGGTTAATGACTGACATGTTCTTTCTTCCTTCCTTTCTGCTTCACACCCATATTCTAATTTTTGGGAATAAGTAGAAACAAGAGCATCTGTGTGTGCAGGCACAGATGCTGGAAATGATTCTATATACCGAATACCAGATTAGTTACAGCAGCAGTGACCTACACCATCTGCATTATATACACATATGAGCATGAAGGCTTCTTTAGCACATTCAACTAGAGGGAAAACGAAGCATCTTAAATTATGTCTGACTTTTGCTTCCTGTCTTTTTTTCTGCAAATTTGTCATTTGTCAGTACATTGTAGATAGATTATTAGGAACACCTCTAAATATGACACCACTGCCATGACCTCCATGTTGAAATATATGATTTAGTCCACGGCTATGGATGATCCTAATGACTAATTTCTATGATGTTTAAATTTAGACCAGTCGGTGAGCCTTAAATTAAGACAACTGTGAGAAAATGTTGCACAATTGAATCTACAACTTCAAACACTGTCTGAACAAATATTGGAGATATTATAAGAGCCATTTGAAGCTGTTAATGGAGTTGTTCAATAACCACATTTCACAATATCTGACAAAACACGACATCTCTCTAAATTAAAGTTAGATTGTTTTAATTTATTCTCTGTAACTACATAGTGCAATTTAAAATAATGGTAATTAAGTAGTCTATTTAACTAGTCAACAAATACTACCCAGGTCGAGGCATCATAAAGGTCACATTTATGGCATAACAGCTATTAAATTGCATTCGATTGTACAGATATACTGTAAACATGTTCTTCATAAGCTGTATTCTCCGTTTTCCATTTGAAATATACATGATTTCTGCTCGAAGCTGCATGTGCCTGCACTGTGCTTCACTTTAAGGTCATCTTTATACGTCTCTATGGGATTAAATGACATAATCTCTAGAGCATTTCAACGAGGCTGCTTTAGGGGGTTTTGACCTTGGGGTGATCACATGCTGAGATTATTCACTGATGGCAGTGATTTACCCAGTAGGACACTTATTTTTATGGACAATTATTTTGCCACAGCTCTCTGTATTATAGATTCAGCAGCCTGTAGATGGCAGTGTGCTCCCTTAATTCAGCTCATCCACTGACAAAACTTCTTTACATAGAGCCACAGTTTTGTCCAATTCCAGGTGTAAAGACCTCAGTGCATAAGAGGGAAACATGACTGAAAATGTTGGTCATTTATTTGTTTGTACTAGACAAAGTCATTTGCTTGCTTTTGAGTGTTTTGCCATTGTTTTTGACAATTATTCATTGCACAGTTAATTCAGCTATTTTCTGCCACTTTATACATCCACTCAACTACATTTAACCTGTAATATTGATACAAAGTACATTTATTGGCTCAATTTGATACTCAAAGGGGGCATCATGTAGTTTGGGAGAAGAATTTAAAACCCAGAATTCTGATATTTTCAATATTAATGAGGTAGTTAATACAAAATTATAAATATTTATTTCTTCCATAGCTGAATAAACAACTGTTCTCAGAGGAAAATAAGGACCCCAGAACACTGTTTGAATCATATTTTAACACGATATCATTATTTGCATTGAGTTATTCAGTATCTTTTCTGTACTTGTTCCTTACACTGCTGAATAAATCAGGACTGAGTGGACCAAACCATGACTTTGCGTGGTTACAGAAGCCACTACTGTACAACTGTGTTTCTCCCCGTATTATTTACCACCTGTCTGTGGCAACATAATGAACTAAAATTAGATTATAAAGTCACAGCCACCTTATTTATTTATTTATTTATTTATTAGTTACAGTCGCCTGTACCATAAAAAAAAACTGAAAATTCTAACCGTTACATCCGCCATTTTGGTATTTTCAAATCCCTCTACACCTGTGTCTTTGACGAATCTATAACTTATGGCATGCCGTCTAAATTTAAGTTTTCCTTAGTTTCATCGAAAAAAAACCCAACATAAAAACAAACAAACAAATATAAAAGAAGCTGAAATGACTCAAAGGACTTCTTTCCATCACCAGTCAGCCGGATGAGTGCTGAATTTCCACTTTGGAAGGTGAATTCTGACCGTTATTTTCGTGGCTAAGCTAACGGAAAGAAACCGTCATTTATGTTGTAAGTTCTTAGTATATATATATGTATAAGTTACAGGTGAAGGGACGATAATGATAATACAATTGGTAAGTGCCTATGTTTTTTTTAGAGCAGGCCAGGGGGTTTCATGGTGACATGTTACCGAGCCGTGCCCACCGTTTGGGGGAGCTCCAGCTCTATTTTTCTAGCGGCAGCCATGTAAGCTAGCTAGCTCTTCCCCACCGGCCCTTCAAATTCCTGTGGCGGAGATTCCTGGCGTGGCCGGTAGAGAGGGATGGAAGACAGCCACTGCAGGACGAGTCGAGAAACCTGAGCAGAGGAGGGAGACAGAGAGGGAGAGAAAACACAGACAGAGACACATTCACACACAGGCAGAGACCGCAAAGCCTCGGATAGAAGCGGCCATTACGGCTGGGAAGCATGTTGGGAGCTCGGCAGGACCGCCTCAGATCCACAGGACGCCGACACAGCCTCGGATAGGAAGCCCGGGTCCGGATACGGTTTCGCCTGGAGCTCCGCCGATTTGGGGACGGAAGCAGACACACTGCCCCCCTTTACGGACACTCATCTGTGGTGTGAAGGATATACTCCCTCCCTTCCTCTCTCCCATACACACACACTCACACACACACACAGGAGGCACAAAAAGCACCAGTCGCCGGGTGGAGGCTGATATTCAAGGAGGGACTGTACAGAGACAACACACCGAGCGATGCGACTGTGTGTTCCCGCACACACACGTACGCGGACGACGATAATGGATAGATAGCGTTTATGTAACCTTCATTAAAGTAGATACACCCGTCATTAACGTATTTTCATCATTAGACGCTTTAGTTATCCTTTTTTTATTCTCCTAAGTATCCCTGAGGATTATCTAACCCTGCTTGGAAGTGAGCTACTGGGCTTTCAGTGTGCGCCAATGCATCACTAGTTTCAGACGAGGTGCTGTTGGATTGGAGTCCTACAAGAACAAGGATCCGGAGCTGGAGGCTTGACGCGCAGCAGCGGACCGGGTCACTGCAGCACTCTGCAGGCCGACCCCTCTCTACTCGCCAGCCGGCTTGCAGAGCCACCATGGCCGGGTTCATACCGGGTCTGCTGCCGACAAACCATTCACAGGAAAAGGAATTCGCCCAGGCGTACGAGGATGTGCTGGAGAGATATAAAGGTAAAAGGAAAAGTGCTGAACAATGTACAGAACCATCATATCTTTACGGAGGTTGCATTCAAATATCTTGGCGAAGTGTCAAGTGTATCATAGCTAAACCCGGACAAAAATAAACAGATCATTTACAATAGTCACAGGATGAGATGACTTAACTTTCTGTTGCCTTTTTTGGACACATTTATGTGTCCCTGTGGGAGTATTATAGGAATGCTGGTGGTTTTTGTCAGTAGATGAAAAGAAAGGGGAATGGGATGAAAAGACCTCCAACGTGGGTCACAGAGTGTGTCTGAAAGTGTAAGTTGATTCTTGGGCAGACATCCAGCCCAGTCTGCCAGTTTCATAATCTGGATTGTTTCATTGTTGATATTTTGGATAAACAAAGCGTAGCAGGAAGTTTTGCCACACTATTGAACTTGGTTGGGGCACATTGCATTCCCTGACTCACTTGTAATCGCTTGTGTGCTTTTGAGACACCAGAGGAAGCAGTTTTATGAAGTCCCCCTGCCCGCCAGGGAATGTTCCCCACATGGCCTCATGTTTCGCCTTGTGTTTGCTGTTTATCCTGTAAATATCACAGCTGCTGCTCTGCAAGTCAGTGGAAAGGTTGAGTGTGTCTCTGATGAGGTTTTTAAACACATTAGGATGAGTGGTGCTTTGCGCTATTGCAGATCTTTTTCTGTGTGTGTGTATCTCTTATTGTTACCCCCCTTGCAGCAGTGGCGGTACCACCAGCGTTGAGACTTGCTGTTTTATAATCCCAGTGACAGGGGCGCTTTAAAAATGAATGCCTCTACTGAAATTGTGGCAGGGAGGGGGTGGAGAGTTTGTGTGTGAGGGAGAGGATGGGGGTGCTGACAGCCAATAGACTCGGGTCACATCTGTGGTGCTGGCACTGATGAAAAGGAGGTGGATTTTAATAATTGATTATTATAATGAAACTGAACTCCTCAGGGTGTAGAACTTAGCTTGTTGTCGTGAAAGGTGTGTGTGTGTGGGAGATGGGTGTAGACATCCTCCAACATCAAATATCTGTATAACAAACCTGTTTAACTGTGGAGGGAGAAGCCCCTCAGGAGAAGATTTCAGTGACAGTTTGTAACATCCCTACTGTGGCAGCATTTTGTCCAGCTCTTATAATTTGCCGTTCCTCAGATATGCTCTCTGTTGAGGGAAAGTGAAAACACGTGGCTCTGAACAATTTCAGCCATATCTGGAATATATCTGTGCCAAAATATGAGGACAGAGTCCTCTGTGTATCTCCTGTGTAACACGAGTTAAAATATTCTTGGACAAAATATTAGTTGATTCAATCTTCAGTTAGCAGTTTGCTTCAAGCAGAGCGTGACATTTATAACCGAAAAACATGTGAAATTAAGTTCCCCAGATTTTTCTCTGATGACTCTCTGGCCTTGACTCCACTCATAACTCAAGCTGGGCAAAACAGATGCTGTTAGGCTCAGGTCTGTAATATATTAACACACAGGGATTTGTATTTATGTGTCTGGCAGTAATAGCCAGTTTAATGTTAAAATAAATCCAAATGGTAAAGGTGGTAAATGTGTTAAAGTTATTCAAAGGCAAAAGACTCCCATTAAATCTTTCCCTTTCTCTCACACACACACACTCTTGAGAGCTCCAGTGCACTGTAAATTTAGAGTGTGTGTACTTCAGCAGCCAGGCAGGATGAACTGCAGTCCATTTCTCAGCCTGTGGCAACTGATTGCTTTCCATTAAAGTGCCATTTGTCGATCGCAGTCAAAGGTACATTTTATCTGTGAGCAGTTGTTTTACTTTGATAAATAAATAAGGCTTTAGCGCTGGTGTTTCCCATGAGAGAGGTGATTAAAGGAAGGGAACATAAGCACTTTGATTTGAGTAGAGCTGGACATGGGCCTCTTGGGCCTTTTGGGCTATTAGAAATCTCAACACACAACAGCCCGACAGTCCCAAACTGATTATAGGTCATGACTTCAAATCTGGCAGTGTTGATGGTTAGTAGATACCCCACTGCTGGTCCTTTTATTTGGCACGAATAGTGAGCATGTAAGAAGTTGCTTTGGTAAACTGTATGCAAGGATAGACTCTGATGCCATGCGGTATGAAAATGGCAGGACCTCACAGACTTGTATTCTCTTGTCTTTGTGGTAAATTTGCAATAGGCCAAGTTAGTTGTTAAAACTTCCCTCTGCTCTCCAAAGTCATTACAGCTGTGATACTGTTGCCACTGATTTCCTTCATGATCAGTTATTGATTGAATAATGTCAAATATTCACCACAAGACAGTAGTTCCCTTGTCCCCTAGTCTTTGGATTGTTTGGCTAATGAGCAGCAAACGTGCAATTTTAAACTATAGGAAATGGTGAAATAAAACAACTTTTTGTAAAGCTGTGTTTTTGAAGCTACAGCTTGATAGACAATTATTAAAAATGATGTCCGAACAGAACCTGATTTTTTGTTTCGATACCAATACCGATATAAAGGAGTACAGAAATCCGATTCACACACTATACACACATTTTTTGCAATGATCCCATCAAATGTGGTTATTGGAAATAAAAATGTTAAGGTGGAGGATATTTTACCATTGAGCACATAGACTTATTTTCTAAAATGACATCAGTGCACTAAAGTGATAAACTTAACAAGGAATGTAATGATTATAAATCGCCCTTCCAAGCAGATGCATGCTGATACATTTCCTTGCATACATACATTTGTTTAAAGAATTAATAGACTGGGCTCTACTACAGTTGTCCCACAGGTATAGTTGGAGACTGTATGATGACCCACGAACTTATAACTTTTCCAAGGTGGTTGCTGGTAAGATATTCTTAGATTGACATGTGTTTTCTGGCCCTGTAAGGCTGCAGGTTTTAGACCTCTGTGTTCTGCCAACATAAGACTCACACTTCATTCTTCATCAGCACTATGATGAGGCTGTAACCCTATAGGACCTGTCCTGAGTCCTCTGGAGTCAGCCCGCAACAATGGGACTTGTGCTGCTGCTGTATGTCACTGTCTAATCGTCTTTTGCTCTTTGAAGACTCATAGCCATAATAGCTTGTCTACTGTCTTGGGTGATATCAAGTTTGCCTTGTCATTCATCCATTATGTCACACATTATTCTTCCCTTTTCTGTCCTTTCCTCTCCTCCCCTGGTGGTCTGGATTGCAGCGATTTTCAAATGTTGCAGTCATCTTGACCCCATAAACAACTATCTTTTAGATGTGTGTGAGTTTTTACTACTCTGTCAGCTGTGTGTGAGTCACTTGTAGCAGTTGTCAGGAAGAAAAGATGGAGAAATGTGAACTTGGCGTCCCGCTTGAGGCATCACTTGACTGAAACTGGAGTGGGGGACATTTGATCCAGTTTAAATCATTTAAAAGGGTGGAAGGGTGTTTGTGTGTGCTTGTGCTTGTGCTTGTGTGTAACCGCTGTGTAACAATGACAGGATATCTAAGCAGTAGCGACATGGTCTATATGGAAAAACACTGGGACCTGACTCAGAAAACACACGCACATACTCTGAGTCAGTTGAAAAACAGATTGTTTAGGGCACATTTAAATGAAAATTGTATTTACACAGGTAGGTCCATAATTAGCAAGCTGTTTTTTGTCCTTAGTAACTATTTTAGACAAGTATAAGAACATTTGCATAAACTTAAATTCAGCTTAAATGTGCTGCATGTTCATTGAAACATGACAGGCACACATAGTTCACGTCAGCTCTCTCAGAGCTAAATTTAAGTGAGGAAACATGGAAGGAAACGGAACAATTGGGACATTTAGGAGAGCAAGATGTTCAGGAAACCAATAGCCATAACTTTGCCCTTTACAAATATAGACACTAGAAAATGTGTGTGTCTGTGCTGTCTGGTCGTGTGTGTATTGAAACATAAAACCTTTCCCAAACAATTACACACACTGCTAATTTGTCAGGGTATATTCATTTTAGCTTGTATATCTAAAATCTCTACCATTTCAATTCATTTAGCTAGTTCTTATCTATTCACTCAGTCTGGATGAACTCATGTGCAACCTGAGCTGTCTGCATCCTGCGTCCGGTGTGTGTGTTCTATTGGTCAAGTGTGTGCATAGTGAGCAGGGTTAACATTTTTGTAGATCTTTGGGCAAAGACGGCGTCACGATGTTTCCTCTGTGTACTTAACACCACTAACTCATCAGTGTGCAGGCACTGCCAACGTCTGGCAGCTCAGTCCTCCTCCGTGTGTGTGTTTGATTGTGTTGAACCTCTAAGCTTGTATGTAGTGAAGCAAAGGACACATTCGCTGTGGCTTTTTCCTCTCCATCAGGATTAATGTTTTACTGCAGTTTGGCAGTCCCAAGAAGGTCACACATACTTTTTTTTTAACTTTAACCTTCATTATAGCCAAACTACAGATTAGAAGAACAGAACAGATTTTCTCTGGGTGTAAAAAAAAAAAAAACCTTTATGATTTCCTACACATTGACACATTGAAAGTTTTATTCTTTGTCAGACAGTCCAAAAATATATAATAATAAATATATAATAATTATATAAATATAAATTACTCTATCTGTGGGTTAAGTTTCCCTGTAACACTATAAAATCCCTGTAACACTATAAAAACAACTCCTGATACATGTAAAACAAAATTAATCAGTTTGTCATCATTGCTCGAAAATCAGTAATCATAAAAAAACAATCAATTTGGGAAAACAGAAAGATTAAAACGATAACAAGATGTGATACTAATACAGTTAAAAGTTCTCTACTCAGAGGTCAGTGACCTAACAAGGCAGACAGGAAGTGCACAGAGCATCAGGAAGGGTTTGAGCTGAGTGTTTGCTGACGTCCTGCATTTCCGTGGGATACAGGAAGTGTCAGGCCAGTGCAGGACTGCTCTTGCTTTCTCTCTAGATCTGTGTTTGTGTGTTTGTACCTGCCTCTCTCACTCTCCACACACCATGGATGTACAAAGGACGCCTGTGTGTTCCTTACCACCTCATGAATCCTATTAAAGTGCATCTGTTGCTGCTTTGAATATGCCATCTCTAACTCGGCCTCTCTGTTATGTCGACGGTCTTTCTGCCTCTGTCTGAGAAATATCATGCTGAACTAATGCAACCCCATTAGAGGTAAAATTAGACCTCAAAATGGCAAGATTAGATGATGTGTGGAAATCGGTTCTTCGCTTCCCTAACTGGTTGTTGGACAAGTGAACTCTGGTACTGTAGGAGATAAGATGGAAAGATAAAAATGTAGTGATGAAGAGCAGTAGTGTCACGAGAGGAGGGGATGGAAAGATGGAGTGTAGAACAGAAGACGAAAACAACTTAGCTGAATAACACAAAGAACAGAACCGTGTAACTACAGTGTGAAGGAGACAAAAAAAGACACAGCACGAGAAGTGAGGCAGAGATCCAAGCTATTGGCCGGTCTCTGATTTGGATCATTACAGCTGGATTTTTCCACGTGGCCTAGTTTTTCCCTTCCAGCTCCCTTGCTTCTGCTCTCCTCTCACGGTAGATTGCTGCCCGCAAGAACTCAATCTCCTCTTCCTCCCTTTCTTCCTCCTCTTTCTCATCCAGCACAATCTCTCTGCATCTTACATCCTGGTCAAACCTTTGTCAAACCTTTTGTGGTAGTGAAATAAATTATTGTGGATTAATTTTATGGTAGTGAAATAACATTTTTAATAGGTTGGATAATACATTTTTAAATTAAACTCTAATATTAATGGTCACATTCTCGCGCCCTACTGCTATTATTACAGTAGCTGTTTAATTTGTCCTTTTCTGACTTGGTTCTCTGTCATGGCCCACTTTACCATTTTAGTATTGATTCTTCCTCTATTGCCTTCTCCCTCCCTCTCCTCTGGATTTTCCTCACATTCTCACTTGCTTATTTCATTATCTAATTCTCTCTCCCTCCCTCCTTCTTTCCCTGCCTCCTCCCCTCCCTGATTTCCCATCTCTTCTGCTGCTTCCGGTTTGGTCACATTCTCCAGCAGCACCTGACTGTGTCGGCAGGAAAACCAAACGCTGTCAGAGCTGCGGCAGGGAAAAGCAAATGCTGACCGAGCTTGAATGCTTGAACTGCTGTGCTTAGCAGGAGAGGGAAAGGAGGGGGTGAGCCTTTAGGGAAATCAAATGCTCCCAGAGCTCGGGGCTCTGCTGCGAGGCCTCCCCACCCTGCTGGGACAAATTGCTTGTTATTAATGCATATAAATGGACATCAGAACTATGTAAAAAAAAAAAAAAACGCTTTGAAGATTATTAAAACAGCTAGATTAAGTGGAGAATATGAAACACAGAATTACAAACAGAGATAAAGATTATTTGATTCATATTTACAGTGAGTGCAAGTAAAATTACAAAATGTAAATAGAAAATAACTCACAGTGATAGCCCAGATGCTGTATGTGTATCAGCGAATAAGAAAAATACTGCAGTGTCAAACTGATCTCCCTCTGGCTCTCTGTCTCTGTTGCATTCTCCACATTTTATCTTCATATGCAGTAAATCTGTCACGTCTCTCCTCCCATTCCGTTCCTGTTCCCCCCTCTGCCCCCCTGTTCACCCCCCTCTTACTGTTCGCAGCAGTTCCCCCCTCTTTTGCCCTTGGGGCTGTTACATAACCAGCACCCAGCTGATTTTTAGTAAAATAATCAATGAGCTTCTTTGTGTATTTGTGGGTTTGTGTGTGTCTGAGTCACAGGAGAAAATTGAATGGTCGTGCAGGCTGCAGCCAGCGAGTGTGAAATATTTGCTTCAACATATAAATGTGTGTGTTTGTGTGATTGTGTGTGTGCCCCTCCCTTCTGTCGGCAGCACACAGGGCCTGTGTTCATGACAGACTGTAACAGTGGAGGCTGTGTGGTCGACCCACATCTTTTTCAACTATTCTTCAGTGTTGCGTGGCGGTTGTCAGAGCTCCCGCAGTTCGCACTGATCCTGCACAGTGATGTTTGTCCGTCTCTGTTGGTGCATCCCGGATGTTTAATGTAATCGCTGGCAAAGGGGGGGAGGAATCTCTGGCTGTGTGTTTGTGTGTCAGTGCATTCATTTGAAGAGAAAAAAAAAATAGGTCAAGAACATCAGTAGATGTCATGGATATATCACTGTGTATGCGTGTGAGCACACTCTCCCATGATTTCTGGAGCTGCGCCATGACTTGAATCAATAATAAGGCTCCTCAGGAAACAGAAGCAGGAGCACACTGCTGTTGCTTTGACCTCTGTGCCACAGTCACATCCAGTCTCAGACTGCGTCCAAGATAAGCTGGTTACATTTAAAAAGACATCTTTTCCTCTATTTGATCTGTACTAAGTCAGCATTGAAAAGAAATGTCATCTTGAGTGGATACATTTGATAATGTTGGCAAAGCTTTTTCAGATGAAAGGGTAAAACTGAGCTTCTTAAAAACAAAGACACAAGTCCTATTAGATGTAGTTAAGGGACGTGTTGCAGTTAAGTTAACAAGACAACTTTCTGTTGCCGCTTATAGTCTTTGAAATGTCAGTGAAGACAATTATGAGGCACAGCTGCTGTCATTAAGCTGTTTATTTTGCCAGACGAGGATATGGTCGTAAAATAGTTATTTGATGTCCGGCTCAGGGCATGAATTACAGTTCACCTGTTTAACAAATAGCACATGTAAGCTGCAAACAAAGTGTGAAGTTCTGCTTGTTCAGTTTTGTGAAAACAGAAATAAAATCTATGAATGAGAACAGAATCATGAGATCAGCTGTTGTTTTTGATGCATGTGACTTTAACCCATCCCAAGTGTTTTCATATTTCTGGCTTTTTAAAAACAGTGTTGTTGAATAGAGTTGCCATATCTTTACATCTCTGCTGCTGATTATTTGTTGTTGCTGTGTGTGGCGGAATATGGGCGTGCGTGGCTGGGTGTGAGGGGTATAAAATGCAGTCGAGCTGTCAAGATAAAGTAAGATAGGGGAGAGAGACGGTTAATGAATTAATCATGGACGCTGCTCTAAAAGCAATATAGGGGACAGTGGTTGGTCTGCAGAGAGCATCGATTGCACACTGCAGGCAGGGGGCGAACACACACACACACACACACACACACACACACACACACACACACACACACACACACACACACACAGCTGGTCTTGCAGCTCTGCCTTCTATAGGGCATCATCTATCTTCAGGGTTTACTACATCCTCTCTCACTCTCTATCTTTCTCTGATTCTATTCTCGCTCTCCCATTTTCATTTCCCCCGCCTCCACAATGAGAACTCATTTTTGTTCTTTTCAGTAATTCACAGATTAGCTTGTATTCTTTTCTGTGTCACTGGCGAGGATAAGCTGCTGATGCCAATGCTTTCCTTCAGGATTGATCTTGCTCTCTGACTCTTCTTCATTACTTATCCTCCTCCTTTTTATTCGTCTAGATTTCTTTTAATTTCATTTTTCCTCCTTTCATTCCTACCTGTCTCTGCGTGTTCATCCATTGTCCTGGATAGATTAGCTTCATGTTGCGTGCAATCTTCAACTCTTTCACGTCTTGAGTTTCTCTCCTTCTTGCTCTCCTTGTTAATTTTCTTATGAAGGCAGGAAGCTGCTAGTGGATGAAGACAGAAAATCTATACCTACTCTTGTCTATCAATCATCCTGTCATTCAGATAGATGCTGTTCAGTCAGTTTGTGTCCCATTTAGATTGAAGGGTGAGGGATGCATGCTATAGGAAAAGGAAAAGCGATTGGAGTCGCAATCCTTTATCTTATGAATAATTTAGTATCCTGTATGTCTTCCACATGGCTGAAAACCTGATAGTCTCATCAGGTTTTACAGGGACATGCACAGACATTTGGAAAAAAATGACATGTCACTGAAAAACCCTGAAGGCTTGACAGAAAATGAAGGGACAGACAAACAGGATCATAACCAAGATGATAAAGTGGATGGCACATTTTAAAGGTTAGTTAAAGAAGGGTCAACCAGATGATATAACACTTGGCAAGAAGATACGCTTCAGCTGTATTAATGTCTGTTGACACCTAGGTCAACTAATGTCGGAGTTTTGAAAGTTTTTGAGTCATGGTGAGTTCTTAAAACATGAAAAAGTTTGAACCAATGTTACTTTTAGCAAGAAAAAGCACAAGGAAGGAGAGGAAATGGATTAATGCAGGAGAAAGAATTGATTTAGATTTTTTTGGAAATGGTAACTTGATGCTCAGCAGACAGCTGAAAATATCGTTCTAAAGTGTACAGACTCATGATACCGTGAAGAATTTAAGCAGTCACTAAATAGTACGAGTTGTCTTGACCATTACCAATTCAATATGTGTGCTGATATCGAGATCAGTATCTTGTAACAGAGAAGAGGAGGGAGTTGTTATTATTTAGTCATCGTTTTAGTATCCAGGCAGGAAGATGAGAGGAAATACACCATGCACACATGCCCTTTTTTGTTCAGGCCCCCCTAATAACT
Source organism: Acanthopagrus latus (assembly GCF_904848185.1). Lineage (NCBI taxonomy): Eukaryota > Metazoa > Chordata > Actinopteri > Spariformes > Sparidae > Acanthopagrus > Acanthopagrus latus. The sequence goes on along the minus strand of NC_051041.1, from coordinate 4,535,864 downwards.
GTGTGAACTGTCACTCTCAGCCAATTAGACATGCATTTGAGTCTTAAATCCCATCAGATGAAAGGATGTGCTGAGTGGCTGTGAGGGTCGACCCTGGCTTGTGACTGCAAGAGAGGCAGGGTGACTTTTAATCTGCTCCAATTCCTTCAGCCTGTGACTCTCAGCTGACTGCACACTCACTGTGGGACACTAGGTTACACACTGGAGCTGGGCTTCTTAGCAGGGACACACACAGAAAGAAACCGCAGGGAAGGTGTGTGTGTTTAAACAGGTTAATCATCTCTCTAATCATCAATGCTAGTACACAATTCTGCCATTGACATTTGTGCTGAACAATTAGTACTCATGAGGAAAAACAACGGGTCACAAGACAAGTAATAAAATGAAACCAGAAAACAAATTTGCTGCACAAAATTAACTTAACTTTTTTGGCTTTCTTCTAAACTTTGCTTTTTGTTGTGAATAATTAGATTATATTTCATCTTCAGGCCTCTAAAAATCAATTACTTTCAGGTGGACTTGATCAAAACCCACAGAGATACCAACCAAAAAGTTGCAATTACCTCATTTTTTAAGAGGTCACTCGCCAATAACGTTGGAAACCCCTGGATCAGTCTTTTGGTTAGCAGTCATTCATCGGAGATACTTTTCAAAAAAAAAAAAGTTTTTTTAAATTTATTGTGGAACATTTTGAATTGATAGTCTTTCAGTTTTGGATTATTGGAAGACATTTCTTGGTTAATTGGCTTCTTGAGATGAGAAATTCACTACTTGTTTTTAATTAGATGAATGATTTATGTTAATGAAATGTTGATAAGTGATGAAAATATCTGTAGTTACTGCCCCAGCAATAGAATATGTGTTGAATGTATCTTTGTCTACTCCACTTTTATGCCCTTTCCCAGTGTATTGCTTACAATCCAGACTCCACAAGCATCGAGTGTATATGTGTGTGTGTTAGCACGTTTACGTGCATGCTCGTGTGTGTACGGTGGTGTGAGGATTTGCCATTCAAATCAGGCTGTGAGGGTAATCTGGTCCATCCTGGCAGGACGTCACACAGACAGCCCCCCAGCAGGGGCTGAGCCCTAATCCCATTCATCCACTTTACTACACCAAGGCCATGGCAAGGAACCAACGCACCCCTGTAAAAGTGGTTCGGTCCATTCCCTCACGTCTCTGCGGCGTTGGGCCTGTACCACAAAGGCTGCTGTAACAGGGGGTTTACTGCGGTTCTTATGTAATTCAGCGTGGCACCGAGATCATGGGGTAGTAGGAGGCGTAGCCTTTGATTGGATTTCTGGACAAATATAAAGCTGATTGTGTGTCGGAATAAAATGTGACTGTGAGATTTGAACCCCTCTGATCAGTTTTCTGTTATGTTTCTGGCATCACAGTTGTCACAGTTCATTTTCATTCTGCACTTGCAGCCACTGACATAAAACACTGCGCCTGCTGTGCTGCACACCCTCACAATTGCATTCAGGTTGCAGTAGTTTAGATGCCTTTCTTTTTAGTACAGGGCCTTTTTGAAATCCAACAATCCTCCATAAGCCTCTTGCCTTTTTGTGTCAGCAGTAATGTCCTCCTGCTTTCCCTCCTCCCACCTCCTCAGAGAACATTAGGGATTTTTGTGTGTGGTGGATAACAACAGGGTGACAGGAAAGGTTCACATATTTATTAGTGTTTCCTTTAAGGTCTCTCTGAGTCATGGCTACCAAACACACAAAGAATTTTTTAACAGTCTTCAAGAGTCTCTTCTACATTGGGAGCTTTTACATTAAAACATTTTAGAAATTCAGCCTTAAATAATAATAGCAATGTGGGCAGAGATCCTCAAAATAGACAAATAGTTCTCAGGTTATCACTGCAGTAATACATGCTGTTGATGTTTTTAGACATTGTATATTAGGCCTGGTGCTAATGTTGACTGCCCCTGTCCTGACCCTACAGTACTGTCTGTGTGGCCTTGTAATTGAAAGGCTTCTGATTCATCATCTTATTTTTATCTGTCCTTGATAAAACCCTCATCATACCATTCTCCTGACACACTCTGCTTCAAGTTCTCTCCTTCACTCCCCCCCTTCTTTCATTCCTTCTGTCCATTCATGCACTACTATTTCCTAGATCAAAATAGGGGAGATGAGGCAGGTTTCCTGTTTGTGTGGGGTGGGGAGTCTGTCTCACACCCATTTTAAGTAATCTTCATCTTAGCTTTGTTTTTTTTTTCTCTTTTCAATTTTGAATTATTTGTTGCCATCTAATTTTTTCTTTCCCTTGCTCTTCTTTTTATTTTTCATAATCCCTTTCTCATTCCTTCCTCCTCTCTATCTTTACTAGGTCAGTAGTCAGAGTGGCTGTTAATCTCCTGTAGCTCTTACAGCTACTCCTCTTAACAGGCTTTGCTCCTAATTGAGAAATTCTAAAATTACCATCTTGTGGGACTGACTATCAGCATGAGTGTTTTGGGTTTTGTGTGTGTGTGCTTGTGTATTTTAATTTTTCTGTCTTGATTCATTTGCACTGGAGCACACTAATCAGCTGCTATTCAGTAGGTGGATCATCACTATTGAGATAACAGATGATGAATCTGAAACATCCTCGTTTATTTACCATTGATTATTTGAGCAAAGCATTTTCAAGCTTGCATGGCGAACACTCACATTATCTGCAGTTTAATAATTTCCACATTAATAGAACTTTTATTCGCTTCATTAGCATCGATCACAAGAACATTATGGCCATACTGACCTCATTAAGGACATGCTCTCATTTGCCATTCATATCCAGTCTGAGATCAGATCACATCTGTATTGATTCTGCTGTGTGTGTGTGTGTGCGCGCGTGCTCGAGATAACCTTGCACAGTTTGAAGTCGGAGATTAGTCCTGATTGCCCCAGGGCCTGTCAGTGTCTGATCAATAGGCATATCAAAGAGATGAGATGTCAGGCGAGAGGCCTGAACAATTTCAGGTTCATCGGGCTAACAGCTAATTAATCAAAAAGAATAGAATTGGAATTGAAAAGTTGTAGAAATCAGCGAGGAAGTGGATTTTTGCATGGTTGTTCTAGACTGTTATTGAATGCGAGCAGTAAAAATGAGAGGAGATTAAATGAATTATTAATGGTTTTGGCTTCTTACTGAAAAAACAGTAAATTAAAATTTCAACTGATAGAGCCATCTTCTTTCATTTTCCATATACAGCCCCTCTTTTGAGCTGACATCCCATTGGTCAAATCACGTCAGTTTTATTTACACCAGCCTAACTGACAGCCTCACCTGTTCTAAAAGATTCAGGCCAAATTAAGTAAGTAAGAAGGTCTATAAGTGGCACATTGAAATTTTAAATGCCATATAAATGATGCAGATTTCACTGTGTGATAATAATCGTGTCTTAGGATTCAATAAGACCGATTAGCCTGGAATCGTCCGTCAAATGAGTCAACCAGCAGGACATTAAGATGGATGGCAGTGGGACACTTTATTGTTGTAGGTAATAATACGTACACTGTTCGTGTGTTTTGAAGGGAATGTTTCAATACTTTGAGTGACGGATCAGCCTTGTTTAATGAGCTGTACACACTCAGACTGGCTACGGGTGTGTGTCTGCATTTAAACACTGCCATTGTCCTTGCTCACTAATAATCTTGCCCTTGGTCACCCATTTTTCATGCAGCCACATGCTCACATACGTGTGTGTATGCATGCACAAGCCTGCATCCATAAGTAGAGGGATATACATTAGGCCTGTGATTACGTGTGTAAATGCACACATCATATTGTGCTGTTATGTATGTCAGTGTGTGTGTGTGTGTGTATGTGGGTGTGAGAGACCTGGCACGTCCCACTCTCCGTGACCTGCTCCATCTGTCAGAGGGTCTTTGCTCCCTTTAATCACCAGACTTCACCCACAGAGCTCTGTGGTCTGCGAGGCTGGAGACCCCGACTGTTTGAGAGCCAGCCAGGGAATCTTTATTCTTAATACCCATGTATTATTATTTTCCTGACGTTGTAGAGTTTTATAAAAAAAAAAATATCACTGTTGGTGATTTTTCTCTGGTATTTCTGTATTTTCCAGTGTTTGCCAGGGTAATGGTGATCTCAGCTATGCCAAAGATGTTCATGTATGGATGTGAAGCCTGAAGACTGATTCAGAAAACAGAGCAGTCTCCCTACAAGGAAAGATATTGAAGAGGAAAGAGCAGAGGAATATTTAAATGACATTTAGAACATGAATTAGATATTGTTATATTGTTTTGGTCTTATAACACAAACTCTTAAGTTAATTTGATAACTTACTCTGTAGCATGATCTAATATGCCATTACAAAACATACCACCATTCAGAGAAGGAGGGTTTATAAAAGAAGAGCTGGGGGGAGGGGGGTGCTCCTCTCCTGCACTCCTCCACGTTAGCTGCTCCCCCGGATTTCCCGTCTGTCACCCATTTTTTACTAATCCTTATCCCTCCCTCCCTCCATCGTAGTCTGACGTTCCCTCACTCTGCCTCTTCTCCTCTTTTTATTTTAATCCAAGCGTTAAGTCAGACAATAACATTCCTGGAGGGGGATGGATGGATGGATGGATGGATGGATGGATGGATGGATAGGGTGGAGGCAGTAAGGGATGGTGGCGACCAGCTCTTAGAGGTGTGAAGGCGATTCAGAGAAGGGGAAGGGGGGAGGGGGAGATGGATCTGAATCTGAGTCAGAACAGACAAGAACATTATAAGTCAGTTGTACGAACGTTTTCATGCGCTGATGGCAAAATGAAGCATGTAGAAGAGTCTGACCATTATATGATATACACCTATCACAGATTTATCAATGTCATCAAATATGTGCCGATATTTAACCCTTTTCTTCTTCTTTCTTCTTTTGTTTTTTAAGAGAGATTTAAATTTTTAATTAATTAAATGAATCTTGGGTAATTTATAATTATTTAGTTGGCAGTGAGGATTTCTGTTTCAATGCACTGATGTCGTTTTAGAGAACATAGTTTATTACTGTAAAATATCCTTTTTCCACAACATATCTGAGGGAGCATTGCAGATAATGTGTATATCGACTGACATATCTATCAGAATTTTTTTATTTCCTACTATCAATATTGGCATTGACCCCTACAATCAAGTATAGCTTTGGCTTCAGTATGTAGCACTTGATTTGTTAAGTTATTGAAACTGTCACACCGTCAATGAGAAACTCAAACTGCAGATGTTTTGTTGGTACAAAGAAGTCGCCTTAGGTAACTAAAATGGACAAGCTAAATGAGATTGGTAAGTGAAGGAATACTAGCTTATTAAAAAATGAGTTTTAATCAGCTTCACCATGATTACAAAGATATTACAATCCTTATGGTCGTGACTTAAGCTCATGACAATTAAATGAACCACATTTGATAGTGGTTGAATATTTTCAAGTTTTACCAGTATAACAGGATGAGGGAGAGATGAGTGTTACGGCTCTTATTGTCAGTTAATTACACCCTGAGAAGACAACTGTTATCACCTGTCTGCTTTACTTCACAGCTGAGGGCTGCTCTGGCAGTGTGTGTGTGTGTGTGTGTGTGTGTGTGTGTGTGTGTGTGTGTGTGTGTGTGTGTGTGTGTGTGTGTGTGTGTGTGTGTGTGTGTGTGTGTGTGTGTGTGTGTGTGTGTGTGTGTGTGTGTGTGTGCTTTGGAGCTTGAGAAGCCACTTTCTCTGGAGAGAGCAAATACTCAAGTCATGATGTCTGTTGTAGTATAAATGTACACACTCAAATGACACACTTTTCAGTTCCTGACAGTCTGTGGGAAACTTGTGAGCATGTTCGGGAAATATTCATGTGTGTTGTAATTGTTTAGTCCGCAAAAAGTCAATGTAATTGTGAAAAATGCACATCCTAATTCCCCAGAACCCGAAGTCCAAAACAAAAGATGCCTCATTTGCTATGATGTATGACAAAGAAAAGCAGAAAAGCCTCAGATACAATAAGCAAATGTTTGATGTCTTTAGCAGTTACAGTTAGCAATTCATTTCCTTTAGATTGATCAATCGATATATCGGCCAATTGTTGCAGCCTAAGTGGGTGGGACAGCCAGCAGTGACACAGCAGAACAGAGTGAGAGTGAGGCTGCTGAACATTCCTGAAATAACAAACATGATGGAGGGAGGAGAGAGGAAGTTGGAACTGTTTTCTTCTACTGTTCTGAAAGAAGCAGCCTACTTAATAAGTATGGGGAAGGGTTGGAAAAGACACACATATTCACTTACAGTTTAATACAGCTTGTGAACTCTGTAAAAGTCTTACCACCGTCTAAACCTCTCACATATTCAACTCTAAATGGAGTTCTTCTGACTCAGAACAAGCCCCTGAATGAAATTGGACAGAGATTGTACCATCATGTTAAAATATCTTCATCACATGTAAGTTCATGAAAGGACATTTATAACTGTATAGTTTAGGAATCTAAGAATGCATTCAAGCAGACGATCTCTTTCAAACTATTGGATCTACAGATGGTCTCCCCAGAGCTCTGGTTCTGTTTCTCATTTAGGCTTAATGTTTCTAGACTCCAGCAGTTCCCACACAGACCTCTGCTCTGTGTCTTTCTGCTGGCTGGAGCTCATGTTCACTTTCTTAGGCCTGTGTTAGTTTTCCCTGGTGTGCTGACACATGTGTTCCTTCCTATAATGTTGCGCACAGTGAGTTCAATTGAATCAAATGGCAGTTCAGGTTTGAGATTATTCCATCAATAATCATCAAAATCAGACAGAAATCTGCCTGCTGTTCATCTTGTTTAGTGGTCCATATAGACTATGCATTCTAGCAGCAATTACCCAGAACAAAAGTGGTTTCTCATTTTCTTGTGGTTGAAATTATGGTGCTTCTCTGACCCCTGATGTTTGTTTTTTTTGTCTTTTCTATATCACACACATCTATTTCATTCTCTTTAACTGTGACCTATCTTTCCTGTCTTCCCCCTGGAAAGCAGGCTTGATGGTATGTAGCTCTGCTTTCTGGAAGCTGGAGCTGACTGCAGCGTCTGTCAGTCATCAGCTAACTCATTTTGAAACAACTGCTGACTCTGCCTTTTCTTTGTGTATACCTTGGGATATTTTTTTTCGTAAGGACAGGGCTTAAATAAGTGTACTGCTGTACTAAGTGATTTAATGTTAAGCAATTTATTTCTCTGTAACACTTAAACTGACCTAATCGTAAATATTTTAAAGACACAGAACATGAGCCCTGTCCCCCATAATAAGTGCTATACCTGTTTATCAATATTGCAAATTCTGTGATTTCTTTTGGCTGTTTATGCTGCTGGATGCTGGATGTTTATGCTGCTATGACATTTCAGCCACTACATACATTACCCAAGTTAGAATAGAGAAAACACTCCAGGAAGCGTTTAAGTAATGCCTTGGTGACAGGACATGTTTTTCTATCACTGAGCTGGTTAATATGACTGAACGTTAAAAGCTCTATTCTGTCAGATGTATCTGCTGTTGACCTTATTGTACTGGAGTGATTAATTTTGTATGTTGTCTCCAAGAGGCAAAGGGAGATGCAGTCTTGTGAGATGGATCAGGATCAGACCAGACTTTGAGAGCCAAGAACGATGAGTTGACTCTCTATTGTTCGGATCAGATGATGGGGGGGAAAAAAAAACATGCATTGTGAAATATGGACACATTGTTTAAAAGGATCTACTCAGTTTTCCCCTAGTTAATCTACTTGCCTATCACACCAATCCCCACATATCACGTATTTGTGTAATTAAACTGGATTCTAATTTCAGTATTTTTCTGTGTTGGTTCATTTTTTAAGTTAATGCCAGTTAATTTGCTGTTTGCTTGTCAGGAGCCAGGTGGCAGTCACCCTCTACCCTCTGTTTTCTGAAAGTGTGGGTATTTTTAAATAAAGTTATGAATATTGAATTAGCACGGTCGTAAGCACAGACTGTCCCCCTTTTTGTGGGTGTCTGCACATCTAGTGGTTCTCTGAAATCAGGTCACTCTGTGGGTGAATGGGTGCTCACATGTTGGAGGCTGTAATGTTTATTCAGCCATAGTTGCTGTTCATGTGTACTCTGGTGGCATCAATAGGCTGTTGGATCAAGTTATTGCATGACATTTTCAGTGCCAGTGGTTTCTGTTTCATCAGAAAGTCGGCAGTTGTAATTCGTGTTATTGGTGTCAGGTTTTCCCCCAGAGTTGCGTGCCAGCTAGCAGACTCTCGCTAATTCTGAAACCTTTAAACCACTGCCTATCTCAAGATGAGAAATGAAAGACATAAATAATTTAAATTGTTTACTGTCATGGTAACGGCGACAGATCAAACACTGCTACAGCATAATTTAAACAATTTTTTTCAGTAAAAAGGTATGATACTAAAATTTGATTCTACGAACAATTTTTGTCTTGGTGAGGTGCTTGTGTGCTCCAGGTTGGGTCCTCACTACTTCAAAACACTGTTTCAGGGTTATGGTAAGAGATTATTTTACGGTAAGGTGATGGTTAAGGGGTCCTGGTTTCATTATGCCAGTGAGACTCAGATAGCTTGATTATTTGGCTGGCCAACTGGGGCCTCTTCTCAGATGATCGGTATTCACAGCGCTTTTGTGTCTGATTGCCGATAAAATATGATAATTTAGAAATTTGCCACTGGCTCTGATGTAGCGTCCTCTCTCTGTTTGTTGTCACATATCTGACTGGTTAAACATCAGTGGCCCTAATACAGCTGGATAATCTGAATCTGCAAAGTAACGAGTAAGTTGTCAAATAAATGTAGTTGCGTGACCGTATAAAGTAGCAGAATTTCAAAATACTAAAGTAAAGTGCCTCAAAATTATAGTTCAATAAAACATTTAATACATTCCATCACTGGTTACTCTCTAAAATTTTCAGTTCAAAGTATCCGCTATTAGTCTCCTTTATTACATATAATCAGTATCAGCACTGGCCCTGAAAAAAACATGTTGGTGAGTCCTCTCAAGTACAGAATTCTGTTGCGACTGTTAGTGGACACCGTTGCTGCCACCTGCTTTTACCTGCAGCAGATCATCAGACATCTCTGATAGCCTGGGTCCAGTTGTGGCACGTCCCTCTACAGTTTGCATGTGTTCCAACAGATTGGGCATGTCTGCTTTTGTAGAGCACATACCAAGATCCTCAATTGTAAAACACTACAGGCTACATGTTTGAGGCTGTGAGGATATTGGCCTACCTGTCTGTCCACAGCCTTGTCTGTCTGTCAGTCTGTCTGTCAGTGTGTCTGCTTAGCAGCTGCTCACTCGTCTACCTGTATGTCAAATAATAACAGCATGTTGTGCAGCCTGGTGATCTGATAACATGACATGTAAATAGAGCTTCCATATCTGCTTTACATTTACCTCTCGGGCACTCAGACTGCACTGTTCTTAACTGTGAGACAGCAGGTAGTCAAGGCTTTTTATGTCTTACTCGAGGACACAGAAATGGGGACGTCTCTTAATGTAAATGTTGATGTGAAGGAGGGTTTCTGAGGCACAACACTTCCTGAGCTAATAGATTCATGAAGACCTTTTCATGGTTTGGATCAACATCTTTTTCACTTTGGACACCCTGAGTCCTCTTTAATAAATTCCCTGAACTGTGCCATTTAAAAAAAACAAAAAAAACAAAAAACTGAAGAGATAACTTTTGTTATCTAACATGAAGATTTAAGTAGCACTCTCAATGCTTGAGGTCGAGTGAGAGTGTAAATGATGTTTGAGTTTATCCTGCACTAAAAACTGAAGAGGGTTTACATTCTGCCCTGAGGGGAAGAGTGAGATAAAAACTTTTTTTAAGGAAATTTCCCTCTGAGCATCACATAACTCAGATTAAAGAGTAAGTCTGACCATTGATCCCTGTTTGTCCGTGTGTGTATGTGTGTGTCATTGTAGTGTAGTTGTCTAGCATCAGTGCAACGTGTGTCAGTAAAATGTGGTCATCTCAGTATTTGAAAGCGAAAACTTCAGGATTATATGATGCTCTCTCTGAATCTCTTTACCTCCTCAGTCATTACTCACTCCCACCTCTGTTATTTCCCTGCAGAGTCATCTCTCTCACTTTTCCCGTCCAAAATGTTCTATAGCACATTTACATACCCCATGTCTCTCTGTGGTTGGCATCACGCTATCATTACTAACTGTAGACTTTTAACAGCTTCTCCTTTGGGATGAGTAAATATTGATAACTAGCTTGAATGTGTGTAATTGCACAATATATTTTCACAGCCTCTAAACACTTTGAAAGTTTGATTTGACTGGAGCTTTGAAATAATTCAGTCTGACCAAAAAATCTAGATCTAGAGCTGAAACTGCTCTGTTTAGAAATTATGTTTCTGATATAGTAAAATAAAACTGCTGTTATTTTAAATGAATATTTACATAGCCATGTAGTGGTTTATACAACTATTTATAGCAGAGCCGAGGCACTGAATGACGTGTTAAGACCGTCACCTAGTAACTAGAATGATAACAAAAGATAAAATAGTGTCTAGATTTGGTATCAAGTTTCCATGGGGGAATCCTTGAAGCTGCCTGCAACAGCTTAATACTTTAAATGTAATCAGTGTGATTCTGGTGCTTATCTTTAACTTATAGCTAAAATAACCCTGATCCTTGACTGCAAGTTTTGGATCTTGTGATACCAGGAGACTTGAGTCACTCATGGTTTGATAGCCTGTCGTCCAACTTAACTTTTCAATGCAGTTAAAGTTAACGTTTGTTCTATTGCTGAAAAGGTTGCTATTTGACACACCACCCATGCTGTGGTGTTGGGGTTTATTTTGGGAGAAATATGCACATGGTCTATTTTTGTCCAGCAAAAAAGAAAAGCCTGTTTGTTCCTAATTAGGGCCGCCCTTCCCTCCATCTGCCTGCTTTGTGAAACGCCTGTAGGAGACTTCACATGCATTATGGGAAAGACGGAAGCTGTACTGCTGAGAGTCATTTGATACAGACACATAGCTAACAAAGTAAAATATAATTTGAAATAAGATGACTTGTGTTGATGTGAAATCCTTTTTATGACTCTAAGGCAATAAAAGCCATAAATTGCGACTCATAAACAGCCTTTTTAGGGCAGCATATTACACAGAACCTCAAACAGACGAGTTACAAGAGCTATTATGACATTTTTAGATCAATATTTTGAAAGTATCACTATTACTTCCTCAAAAAGAGCTCTTGTTTTACAGTGCTAATAAGTGCAGTAAAATGTTATGGTGTGGTTTATTCACATGTCTGCCCTGACATTGTCAGATTAGGCTTCAATAATGAATAGAGAGTCTGATCTAAAGACTAATTCTGAACTTGTCAGGCCGACAAACACGTCATCACACAGAGTGACTGCATGAATGCCCTGCTTTCATATTACTACCATGACATGTATATATTACTGACACTTTCCATATGGATGCCAGAAAAAAACTATTTATATCAATGCAATCTGTTCTGGTTTATGGATCCCTCTTTTCTTTTGCACACTATGGAAAGGTCAGAGGTCAGGCTCAGCTGCAAAACAGCTGGAAGAGATTCAGAGGCTCACTGGAGGACATTCCAGCAAGGCATTAGTTTGATGAATCAGAAGCTTGAACATGAGTTCTCCAGTTGGAGGACGTTTTCCATCTCACCCTGCCGTCCTGCTGTCACACCCACATACATGCATATAATCATAGTCCAGTCTTGAGTGAGAGGGCAGCAACTTAAACACACATTGGCTCTAGTTAAGTCTCAGGTTTTAGTTGTATTTCTGTTTTTCTTTTGAGTGTCAGGTTCAGCTCACTGGTCTGATCCAAACTAATTGTAAACAGTAGATCATATTTTACACATTGTGTCTGGAGTGTTTGCTGTCGTTTGCTGCATCTGTGTCTTTTTCCTGCTGACAGTGAAGTATTTTTGCTCCACTGGACTCCTCTAGCTTCTAGGGATGAGTGAGCATGCCTGCTCTGGGCTCCGTAGTCGTAACAATCCCTTGATCGCAGATCAAGAAACTGGTCAGCGTGACGTTGGTGACGATGGCCGATGAAATCACCCCCCCAGAGACCCAGTTCTGCCACTCAGAACCTCCACTGGTCTGGGTTGCATTTGCTGCAGCTACCAGTAGTGCTGCAGGGATTTTTCCCCCCCTCAGATCTCTGAAGGGTTGAAACTGGTCTGAATTCTGGCTCCAGCGTGGTTCTCCCTCTGCTGGCTCCCTCTAAGCACTGTGGAGTGGGTGGGTGTGAGCAGAGCTAGATCACAGCCCTGCACCAGGCGATTTCCCTTTCACTTTGTTCACATCAATAGGGAATGAGAAGCAGGGCAAAAGAGAGAGAGACAGGGAAGGAGAGAGAAGGGGGGAAGAGGGGAGGTAGGAGCAACAAAGGCCAAGAGAAAGGAACAGAGTGGAGAGGAGGAGGGGAGAGGAGGGCACAGAGTGGTGGTGTTTGTGCGAGGCGAATGAATGAAATCTTTATCTGTGACGCAGGAGACAAGGCTGCTCTCACATATCCTGTCACTTGGGTTTTATCACTCACTTTTAATCACTCTTACTCCTGCAAGTTTGCCTCTCTTAAACTTTTGAGTCTCCCCCTTCCTCTCTTTCAAGCCTCTCTCATTCCCTTCCTTCTCCTCTTTCTCTCTCGCTCCCCTTTTCCTCTCCTCTCTGAACTCAGCCCCCTGGTGGAGGTCAGGAAACTCTTTCTGTCCATCTGCCATGTTTTGCTTTTCCTGATTCTTTGCCTTTGGAGAAAACAGGAAATTCCCCCAAAATAACTTTTTTTGTAGCATTTTTTTTTCAATACGCCCTTCACTTCCCAGCTTAGCTAAAACATTGGGCAGCTGAATGTCATGTGAAAGTGCTGTGTCACAGGACGCACAGCTGCTGATGCAAGTGCTGACCGCTTGGCCAATAGCAGGCTAAAACAAGGTGTTTGCGTCATGACACCATGCTCTGAATTCATCACATATGCAGAAATCCAATTCTACTCACACACTATACTGAAAAGATAATCTCCACCTGAGGAAGTCCTGTAATTAGATTTTTACTCAAGAGGCTAATTGTAGTAGATGATTACACTGTGATAAGATTCATATCTTTCTGACAGAAATTATGAGCAGCAGACTCAAATAGATGCGGCCTCCACATATTTTGCATGTATTATTCATCCTTCTGGGAAAAGAAGTGGAATGCGAGAGATTGAAAGATTGCGAGGTTTGCCAGAATGGCGCATTTATATGCAATCTTGTGTAAGCTTGAGAATTCATCACTGTTTTCTTCACAACTATTGATGCTGAATGCTGTTTGCAGGAACCTCCCCAATCCAGGCACTAAATAAATTCTTTCACTGTGGGAAACCTTGGGGTCCCACTTCAACTGATGCCTGAATGTGTTTTGGCATTAAGAGTTTGTTCCAAAGTAAGAACAGGTCCATTAGAGTTACACAATGCACACTTAACCATGTCTGAAGCTGGAAAAAAAGAGCATTTCAGCTGCACTGTGTGCACGTAGGCCCAGGATGTGCCAAAGGTCCACAAATGTTGCAGAATTATTGTGATTGCTAGAGGGTTCTCCACTTCAGTCCACTTGATTGGAGGCAGAAGAATACATGTTGGTCCAGACTGTGTGTGTGTTAGAATAAGATTATTTGTCAGGGATGCAGAAATTACCCAACATGACAGAGTCAGATAGGATTACAATCATTAGAATTATAGATGATGATTCCTTGACTAAATTTTATTCTGCAGCCTTCTTTGTTAAAGAGCTTGACATTTGTTCTGAAAGTTCTCCGTAATCGAGATGGATTTCACAAAGAGAGAATTGTCAGTTGTATTTATTTTTTAAAGATTTAGATCAGCTGGAAGAATAGGTTGTGCGTTGGAGTTGCTACAGGAATGCAGGAAGGTGTAGTGAGGGTAAACGTTTGTGTAAAGAGAGCTGATGACAGAAGGAGAAAGTAGTGTAGAGGAATGCAGCCTGGCCATAGATAATCTAATCTTTTTAGCCTGTAATGTATAAACTTGTGATCTGGGGAAAAAACATGTGAGGAACTGGAATGAGAGAAGAACTGGAGGAACAGCACACAGAAGCAGCAAGACAGAGCTGAAAAATGATTTGTGAAGTGGGAAAAAGAGATTGACACTGAGAGAAAGATGTTACCGATAGAAGGAGGGGTGGAGAGGAAGCAGAAGAGAAATATGAACAAGGAGAAGAAGAAATAAACCAAAAGGGAGAAGGAGAACGTTGAGAGACAGGGAGGAGCAGATCCGAGAAGGGAGGTAGAGAGCAGGAAGGGCACAGGCAGCAAACGAGAAGTTGAACAAAGGCCTATTTTTGTACCATCCGTTTTGCAGCCATATGTAGTCTTCTCCTCCAGCCGTCGCCTCTGTTATGTCTGAGTGAAATCATCCCTCATGACTTGCTCAAAAACTTGGCTGCCTTACAAGCATGCTTACGCAGCGATTAGCTTACAGTAATGACTTTCTCATACTAGTTATTACAGTAGCATGGTATTGTTGCTTGTTGCTGTGGATTAAGTGGTGGTTTCACTGTTTGTGGTTACTTCACATGGTGGAATGAAGTTGTGTGGCTTCAGAAGCTACTTTCTCTTATTTGGTCTCCTTGTAGACTCAAATTCCTTTTGCACTCTGAATGCTGGAACCAAAGCTATCAAATGCCTCCCGAGGTGCTCGGCATATGAGCACAATTTCCTGTATGCTAGATACAGTATATTAATAGTGGCCCCTGCTGAAAGTGCATATTCTTCATCGTGCTGTACAGTGAAGAAATTACATGGAAAACAGGATATTGCACATAAAGTGACCACTCCAATTCCTAATGTGTAAAAGGCTGCTTTTAGACGGGCACTGCAGCAATTTATCCTTATTTGTCCGTAAGGTTTGAGTACTCTCAAGAGACTCACAAGAAATTCGATTAAAAAAAATTGTAAACATATTACAACATATTAGTCCCTAGCATTGGTTGAGCAGGATCCTTCTGCACACTTCTCATAATGCAAATCAGTTGCATCTTTGAATGTATTCAGGATATAAGGATATAGCTGCACATCCTGAATAATCTGTCTTGCTCACCATTTTCTCCCTCCCATAGTGGGGTGTATGTATGGTGAGTGGATACGTAATTATAAAATCAGACTTGTATTTGGAACATGAATAGCGACGATTGCTTTACGCCATCAATTTGGCTTATTTCCAGATGATGGGAATGAAAAGCTTCCTTGTGCTCAAAGAAGTGATGACGACCTGTCCAGATATGTTAAGAGACAGTGGACAGCTTAAGTCGGAGAGGTTTCAGCAGGTGTGTGATGAGCCCAAATTCTTCCTCACGCCTGGATACGAGCCAGCAGAACAACTGACAAATGCCCTACCCATCCCGAATACGTCCTCTGGTCTCAGTGAGCATTGTGGCCGGTAGACACGATGACGGACGCAGAGAATGATTGATGACGAGGGTGTGAGGTGAATGTGATATCATATGTTTCCCAGTTGTTGCTGTCTCTTGTAGCCCACCTGTCTCTCTTGGCACACCCAGTGTGTGATATTCCTGCCGGGAGTTTCCCTACCAAATCTTTCTGCGTCCAAACATACATCTACTCGTTTACACCTCTGCTTATTCTCTTTTCTCCATTTGACCAAAATAAGAAATGACAGCCTGTACTTCAGACATCTGATCTGCTTAAATTAGGAAATGTGCGTACACTTCCAGCAGCCTTTAGTCAGAGATGATTCACCCTTTTTACAGTTCAGGAAAGCATGTCACTGATATCTCCAATTACAGGAAGTGATGAACCTCAAGTGAAATTCAAAACTGGCCCCTGAGCAGCAGCAAGTGTGCATTTAATTCACATAAATCTGGAGTGTGTGAAGTTATCTGACAACACTTTTCTGGATCCTCCAAATTCCAGTACTTACATGCACACTTAGACTGGCTGACTTTTGACGCACTGTGCTCTGCTGACACCCTCCCACCCTCTTGTATTCCCCAGCTGTTTGTGGTCACAGGGTGTGTCGGGGGTCTGCTGGGTGCAGTCATATCGGTATTTGAATTTTGTGCGCTATGACTGACTGCTGTCACATTGCAGGGTGTGGACGACTGCTGATATTCACCTCACATGAAGAGGATCTGAAACAGAGGAATGGAGATCTTTTCATAAATTATCAAGTAAATGTATGGAGTTATTTTTATTGAATAGAAACAAAGAGACTGAGACATAAATAAACTTATTTAGTCAGTGTCAGAAAGAGCAAGTGTTGGATTAGTGTCACCATGTGGCCACTTCTGTGAATTCAGACTGAGCAAATGACAGTTTCTTCTTGCTCGCACTCTGGAAATAGCTGCTTCTTAATGTACCAGTTGACAGAGGGGACTTCCAAGCTCAATGAAGAGATGCCAGCACCATTATGCACTGAACTTATACTCTACTGCAGGGTGTGATCAGGGTGGGAGGTAACTATCAACCAAGTATAGACACATATCTCTTGGTGGCTGGTAATCCAATCTTCTTAGAGTCTCTATCATCTTTAGAGAATCCTCTGTTGTGCGGAAGTCCTGCATTTGGCAGTGGAATAGTGAAAATGTTGAATGTCGGCCAGTACAAGATAAATGTTCGCTCTCTTTCCTGGGCGTGACTGCTCTAATTTCCCAAATCAAATGATGGCTTCTGGAACGAGAGACCAATTGTATTATACATTTCATGTGACAGTTGAAAAGAGGAAAGGAGGTTAACATGTGAGACACAATGTCAAGAAGCTGCAACAAATTGTATTACAGAATCTGTTTCATTTCACGAGTGTTGCTGATGTGGTAGATAATTTTATCTAGCTTCCCTCCATCCCTACTCTTCTCTCCCACTCTCTAATCCTTGTGTCCTCTCAGCTTCTCCTCTTCCTCCCTTCTATCCCTCCAGCTGCTTAGTAAGGCCTTTAAATGAGTGGTTATTAATTACACTCACTAATGAAATGAAGGGCTTCCAGCTGACCACTAGCTGATGGGCTCTGCGAGCATATTCATGTTGTAGAAATCCCATTTAAGCTTGACCATTTTCTTTTGGGCATTCATTAAGCTATTTTCGTAAAATCTGACCATGTCTTCAGCATCAGGCCGGGTCACTTTTAGTTCAGCAATTTGAAGTGAGCCTCTGTTTTTCTTTGTCATTTTGTCAGAGTGTGTTTATACTTTTCAGCAGCTCCTTCCTGCTACTGTTTAAAGTGCACTTTATAGCTCTTTAGTGGTTCCTTTGATCATAACTGATGAATAACTACAGTTGTGTTCGTACAAGTTCTTCCAAGTTTTCCATTTACTTCTGGCAATGTGTCTGCACAACTCCACTCGGTCCAAGAGTACTTTGTTCCTTCTAAACCCTCCTACAGTAATTACTGATGTCTAATACTGTAAAAACCAAAATGATTTTTAGGGCCCTAACAGGATTCATTCACTTTGACTGATCACTGACATTGGCTGGAAAAATCCTAGATAAGTATGTGACAACCAGAAAGGCTGACAGTGATAGGTTAAGACACCTCATCATAGACCTTCTTCAGCCTTTGTAGCCGGTGAATTAAACATCTTTCAAAATTAAATAGTTCTCCTTCTTGTTGATAAAATGTTTTGGCTTATTATTCAAGATGGTGGGGTTTGGGGGATTTTCTTAGTCACTTACATTAGAGTAAGAGTTACTACACTATCAGTGATGGTTTCAGAGAAACACTGAAACTTTTTTTTTTCTTTACCGTTTCCCTTTTTCTTTACCACGGCAGGGCGTGGGGGGAATTTTTCATGTCTTGATGTGATTTCCTTTGAACGTTGATTCCTTCCATGAAGTTTGCGTTGAAATAGCAGCTGCCTTTTTTTTCTTCAGGATGACCTCACATAATGCAACATGAGAGCGTACATCATGATTCCCCTCGTCGATCATTTTGTGCTGATCATGCTTCTTTGAGGTCGGTCCTGTGTCTCATAAATATGAATATTTAATAACACTCTGCTCTCACAGCTCGGGATCTCCCTGAGACAAGAGTGTCTTCAGAGGCAGATTAGTCTTTTAACTTATTGGACTTGGGGGCCCCATTTAAAACACACAGGTCTCTTTCTCACTGTCGCAATCATCCACTCATCTGCTAATGCACACTTACTGTACTTAATGTCAGACACATGACCTCTGAGCAACGACATCTTGCTCTTACCATATTATAATCCAGTGTGGATTGATTGACATCATAACTAATAGCAATACATTCATGTACAAAAAGATGAAGATTTGGTATAGATAGATAGATAGATAGATAGATAGATAGATAGATAGATAGATAGATAGATAGATAGATAGATAGATAGATAGATAGATAGACTGATCAGCATCTTAGTTGTGCCTGGAGTCTGAAAAAGCCTCAGTTGGAAGTTTATCTCACACTGGGGGAATACAAGTGTTACTGCAGTGTGCGTTAGATAAGAGGATCTGCTTAGGTTAATGTATTCGAGTGCAATTTGGTTCTTATTTAGCTCAGGATATCCCACTGTGTGCATCCACACCTTGAATCTGCAGAATCCTGACTTGCATCTTGTTGAAAGAGTCATCACCGCGTTCTTTAACAGCAATAGTGATCTCGTTTTAGCAACATGCATCTCTCTATTAACGCCTATCAGAAAGTAGAATCTGACATTGTGAAGGTAGCTGTGTAGTGTCGGCAAGATGTAACTATGAGTTATATGACGCACGCAGGCCTACTACTATATCTAGATCTGACTGTGTTAAATCTGTGTGTGAGTGAAGGATAAGTTTGTCCCGTCTGTCTCCATGTCTCTTAGACAACTGTGAAATTCAATCTGTAGTGGGGCACTCCAAATATGTATATCAGACAGGTGTTAAATCGTGTGTGTGTGTGCACGCAGACGTAGATTTTTTACCATACACCGGATTTGTGTACTTTTATTTCTGTATTATTCCATTCATGTCTGGAGGGCCATGTTTAATATTAAAGATGATTATTGCCATGTGACCAGTGTAAGCTATGATTCCAAATAAATGTATTGTTATTGCACAGTACAAGTACTATGCAAGATAAAACAGTGAGGGATAATTTCTCTCCAGTCTCTCACCAGGTTGCAATTATTCACTTACATTCAACATGTTGATATAAGTCTGTCTTTTATTTATTGCTTATTTTCTTTCTGACTTTATTTTCTTTCTTTTGCCCTCCATTAGCTTCTCGCTCATTCACGCAATCGTTCTGACGGCATCTCTCTCTGTCATTGCTTTTCTCTCCCACTCAACCTGCCCACTCATTCATTCCCACTCTCTCCGTCTCTCATCCATATTATCAACTCCATTTTAACTTACGCCTACCTTCTCTTCTCTCAGACCCACATGTGTGTATGTGTGTGCTTTTCACCAGATTTATTATAGAACCAACTCTACTCTGCTGCCCACCTCTGGTCTGCCTGTCTGCACAGCTGCATCACACACAGCTAACTCTGCAACAATATTACAGTTCTTTTATTAAAAACTTACATAATACATATACATACTTAAGCAAATATCAAAATTACAATATTAGAAGGAAGCAGACAGCTGTAGAAATAAAACAGAGCATTTTTATGGATAGACTGATTGTTTGGGCTGATATTCCGATTTCCAATAAAGTTGATTAATTCAAAATGCAATACTCCGGCTCTGAAGCAGCATCCTCTCTGTCTGTGGTCAGTTTGATTACCTTTGTGGAGTATATTTCCACGGCCCTTTTGTTTTGTGGTTTGTCCTGAAATATGTTTGTGAAACTGAGACTCTATGGCGCTCTCCTCTTTACTTAATCAGCCATTTTGGCTCGCTACTCACACCAGGTGGTCTTTTGTTCTACCTAGGGTTAGGTGCTGGAAACAGAACAGATGAGGATCACTAACATTAACCCTTCCACTGGCCAAATGTTGCATCCTGCTTTCTTCCACTCTCCCTTCCGGTCTCCACTGTCATTGTTAAAAAGAAACAACAGTGGCAAACCGCCAGCCTCAGTTAATGGCTACATAGAAATGATGGAAACCTTTGACATGCAGGTAATTGGCCATGCACAGAATGATCCAACATCAGATTTTCTCCCTCCTCTGGACTGTATTTAGAGCGGCAGGTTAACACAGTAAAGACTCAATACTGATTATTCTGAGTTTTTAAATGAATTCAGCCAATTCAGATGAACAATACGGAAATTTCACACCATCACATGTAGGAGCAGCAGAAGGAGTCAGACATTTAGTCCCATGAAAACGTCACAGCTCATCACATAAACATAGATTTGTTCAAGCCTGCAGCTGCTCCCATGTCGGGGCTCATATAATGGTTTGTGGGTGGACTTGTTGAGGCCTGTGCTGATGATGTCTGAGTTGTCATGCTCCAGCCCATCCTTGCGTGTGTGGGTGTGTGTTTTGACCCTCCCCGTCAAGGTTCGAGCATATTTAAGAAAATCTGTGTGTAAGGTTTAAGATGAAGCATAGATTCAACTGAATTAGTGGCTACATGTATTTGCTTAATGTGTACTTCCAGATATCATATATAGTCACATTACAAATGATTGAGTGATTGGAGGGCATCATCAGATCTGTTTTTCTAGACTAAGTCTGTTCAGTGCTTGAAATACCAGACATATCAGTGAATTTTTGAATATGTCACTTTTATGTATTTATACCATGTTAAAAGGGACAAACTGCTGTATCGGACTGAACTGTTAATCCACGATTAAACACAAACAGTTCAGACGGTCACAAGGAAGAAGGCTGCATTCCTCGTTTATGACCCCTCCTTACCATTGTGAGAGTTAATCTCAGTGTTTACCTCCCCTGTGTGTGTGTGTGTGTGTGTGTGTGTGTGTGTGTGTGTGTGTGTGTGTGTGTGTGTGTGTGTGTGTGTGTGTGTGTGTGTGTGTGTGTGTGTGTGTGTGTTTGGATCTGGCTGCCTGTTTTTCCCCACTTTTTTCCTTCTCTCCGCATCACCTGGCTTTCTCATATCTATCTTTCCATTTGTCACGGGGTCCTCAATTACTTATCCACCACACTCTCTTTCTTTCTTTTATCACTACAGATCTGTATGCTCATCCCCGTCTCTTTGCCTCATTTACTCCCCCAAGAAAGAACTTTCACAGATGCAGACTAAATTGAAAAACAAATCCCTTCTTTCTCTCACAGTTCCCCCCCAGTCTTTTTACGTTCTGCTCCTCTTTTGTAATTTTATACTCATCCCCCTGTCCTCGAAATATTTTTTGAGGAGAATCAAGAATAATATTTGCCCCACAGACTTGTGAAATACGTGGGATCTAAGAATCTGTGATGCAACAAGGAACTGATGTGTGCTTCTGCGTCAAAATAGCGGGGACGCTTTTTATGCAGCACACCACGAGACTATGAATATTTATATCCAACAGCTTCTCTCATTGCAGGGTTTCATACAAACCTACCAAATTGGTCTTGAAGCAGCAAATGAGTAGAGATTTACATTCACACAGGCAATATTATGTAAGCTGTCAGTCCCAGAAATAGAGAAGGTGATGTAAGAATAATCTGAATTTAATAAGACGGTATTGTAGTTTCCTTTGGTCAGAAATGCTATGCATGGTGAAACAAAGGCTGGGAATAACTTTGATCTTCTGCCTGCTATGATTTGACAAATCAGGTAACACGGTCTGGAACACACTCGCACACACAGAAAGAGAGAGGGAGGGAGAGTCAGCAAAGGAGCCAGTTCAGACATGACTGGACCAGAGGGTCTTGTTTAAATTGCCCTCAAATGATTGTAGATTAAAAGGCTTGCAGAGGAACCAGTAAGTATGCGTGTGTTTGTGGGTGTGTGCAATGGTGTGTTGTGTTCGGTCCACCTCACCTTTCTGCTGTCAATGAATATGTCACAGATTTTTAAATCCACATTTTAAATGTTTGTTAGGGATCATCTCAACTAGAATAGATAGCAACACTAGCATAGATTTTAAGTAAAACGTACAACTACTCCCATATTCTTGTTTTAATCAAACACAACTGTACAGAGTATAAACATAGTCTCAACCTCTTCCTTATCCTTTGAATTCCAGCTGTGCTGTTCTCATACTGCCGATTGTCCATTTGAATATAACTTTATTGCCAATACTTTTGTTTTAGAAAGGGTTTTATATTAATGATTTAGGGCATCCGGTTTAGCTTTGGCCTTATTGTAGCTTTCAGATCTTATTTAAGTAGCTGAACTCCACATTATGTTTTGTGTTAAGTCATTCGTAGCTGCTGTCTTTTCTCTGTGCATTTTAAGAGGTCAAACGCTTCCTTCTGTACACACTATGTCTGCTCCAATTGACCTACATACATCTTCAGAAATCTGCTGCCCTTTTTTCTTCCCTCCCCCCCTCCATTTTCTGAAAACGTGAGATATGTAGAGCAAAAGAAATCACTGGCTAGTTCTCTTGGTATATATAATATCCTCACCTTCAGACTTGAATGTTGTGTATGTCTCTTACTCCCCAATTTCTCACTCAGTAAAGCTCAGTTTCGTTTTCTCTATCTCTCTCTGTCTTTCTCTCTCGTGACAGTATTTGGAACAACTCACTTCTCTGTGGTTTCTCCCGATGAATACTCCTTTGTTTCGTGTACACTCCCAGCTATCAGAGGCCCAAAGTTGTTTCACCTCCTAACCCTCTCACACATCACACTGTCTGTTTATCCTTCCTTCCAACATGGCAGTTGATTTTCTTGTGTCTTCTCTTGTCTCTTCTCCATATCCACACTTTGGACGTCATTTCCCCCAGAGAGGCAATTTGTCTTGCTCTGAAACGTATCAAAAGATGTGAAACACTGCTGCAGTTCCCCCTGATCTAGACAGAAAGAAATCACAGACTGCAGAATCAGAAAAATGCTGGAAGAGAAAGTGTCACAGCATTTTCTGTTATAATGAATGTGAAAATGATGAGTATGTACCTGATGGAGCATGAATGAGATTGATGAGAAATTGTCAATATGTTTATGTGCAGAAAGTGCTGAAAATCAACCAATAATTAGAAAGAACATATCCTGAAAAAAGCCTTTTGGAAGTTGTAATCACTCATTACTTATTGATCATTAGTCACCTCCATATTTTCTTTTTACATGAATGATAATCAGGACTGATCTTTTTGACCAGTTATTTCTGATTAAAATTTTTGTTCCAATTAAGATGGCATAATTTACATTTCTACAGGTGCTACTTTATAACGTCAAAACCCCTGAAACTGTTGATGATCTGAATACTAAAACATTTGCTTGTGTATGCAAAAAAAAAAAAAAAGGCAGGAAATTAAATTGCTTTTTGATTTGACACTGTGAAGCATGGATGTGACTCTGCATTGGTTTATGCATTGCTGCAGGTTTATTTCAGCTGAATAAAGTGAGAATCGTTCATCTTACAAACTGAAATGGCTTGCAGCATTTGGAGCGTGTGTGTGCGTGTGTGTGGTCGTGCGTTTGTGTGTGCCACATCAGCCTCCTGACTGAGCTGACTGAACACCAGCTCTGATTAAAGCCGCACATGGTTTCACTTCAGCTGCTGAAACAAAAGCTGGTTGGCATTTTAGAGAATGTGTATCGCACATGCAAACACACACACTGACACCATACATACATAGAAGAAAACAATGCTGAAGCACACACATATTGACACACATTGACTTAAACACACACTCTGCAAAAAAAAATCCTCCTACAATAGACATGCTCAGCATCAGATGAACTAACACAGATACACATCAATGGACACACACACAACTGAGGCTGAGTGCCATGATACTCTGTAATACTTCTATTTAGTCAAAATCCTGTCATCAGTTTCCATTCACTGCTTGTATGTGTTTGGCATGTGTTGCCCCAAAAAGTGCTGTGTTACATGCACTTTTATTGTGTAGATGTGGGTGAAAGCTCATGCAAAAGCTGTGAAAAGTGGAACTTGAATTACTTTTTTGAAGTAACATGAAAGTTTATATTTAACTGTGATATAACACTGACTCTGAGGCTCACATCATGTTTTTGAAAGATCATCAATCTAACCAAGCGGTATTTTTCTGTTTTCTTTTCCATGTTGCTGCTGCTGTTTCTGCTGACTTCCTCCAACAAAGGTAAATACATCTTTTTCTACCTCTCACTTTGGTACTATTCGCTGAAACAAGTGACTATATGACCTGAGGGTGCCATGGTTCCTCCTATTTCTTGCGGAAAAATCAGCTTCCCAGCTTCAATTGTTCCCTTTTCATCCACGGATCTAAACCTGTATTTAGTGGCCAAGAATTTCAGGTCTCTTGAGTAAAGTGCAGAGGAGACCTGTTGGCGGAGATGATGATCCACAGGGACAACAGGAGTTTACCTCTGATGTTGTGTTTTTTTCTGTTTGGATGTTTGCTTTTTCCACACACTTGCTGCTGTTTGATTCTTAGTCAAATATTTGCTGGTGTACTTTCACTCTGTTTTGGTAAAGTTGTTGTAAAGTTAACTTTTAACACCTCTGGACCAGTTTACAGTGTGTTGCTAGGCCCTGGCTCTTTTCATGCAGAGGAACGTGTATAAAAGGTGGAAAAACACACTGGCAGCTAGCTGCTGTCCTGTCGCCATGGTTACCAGTCACACCACCACCATCCTCCGCCCGGTGTGTGTGACCGCCTGAGTAAGGGTGTGTGTGAATCAGTGTTTCTCTGTGTGTGTGCGGTGTGTCCAGGGTTGCCTTTGATGAAGCGGGCTGCTGTTGACAGGGTCATGTGAACGAGGAGACTCCCAGGGGAGCGTTCAGGATCGCTGAACACTTTTCAACTTTTTTTTCCATCAGGATTTCTCAACTCAAAAAGAGTCTTTGAATAGAGTGTGATGGCTTTGAACTGCACCGCGTCTTTGTCAGCTCCGGCTCTCTGAGAGGTGTGTGGGTGGAAGGTGTTTTCATCTGTTGTGGAAGATATTGCATACATGTAGTTTATGTTTACATGTAGAGTCTGTTTTCATATCTTTTTGCATGTTGGAAGCATTCAGTGAGAAAAAACACACAATTTTAACTTTAATGTCCTTGTGTGTCCATTTGCGTCGGTTCAAATCCCCCCAGGTGCTTTTCCTTCCTCTATGATGACATTGATGAGTGAGGAAACAAACTAATGGAGGCAAATTGGCAGCTTTCGCCCTTTGAACTTAGTGGGTCAGACTGTTATCTGAGGTCATCTCAAATCCCCCTGAAAAACACACACACACACTTGGTGTATCTGTCCTCCTATTGATCAGTAATTAGTCTATAGTTAAACAGAAATGTTTTGGGCTCTTTTGATTGCACAACTGCTAGAAACCAATGAGATTCTCAGCCAGATTTTCTAGGTTTGTGTCCGATACTGAGAAATGTTTGGATGTGTGACAGGTTGTGTTTGGGTGTAAAAGTGTGTTTGTTGCATCTGAGAGGGAGAGAAGGACCTTCCATTAAAAACCAGTCGATTCCTGTCAGTGTTGGCATTTATAGAGCATTTCAGATCTATTTTAATCACTTCTTCTTGTATATCACACTGCAGTTGAATGCAATAGTGAAATGGATGGATTGTTGAGAAACTGCTGACTTTGTCTGTAAAAATAATATGATAATTTGATGTCGTCCGACCGGCAGCTATGAAAACACAGGTGTGTTATTTTATTTAACAGAGAAAAATGAAGAGAAATGCTTGTGCAAGCAACAGCATTTGAGCTCCAACCTGGAAAATGTATAATGATAAATGATTATTACTCCTATTATCCAGCATGATTCACTAATTGTGTCTTGGCAGCACAATTGGCAAATTCTTTCAGTACTATTTTTGTCAATTTCCTGCTATTTCTAGTTTCTTCTTTTTGTCTCTCAGCTTTTAGCCACAGTTTCCTGATGTGAACTTGAGCAGTCCTCAGTTTACATCTCCAGATCTTTTCACCATCATTGCACTTCTGATGTAAATACACTTGTTATGTGGAGAGAGACGTTCAGTGCCACATCATTTCTGCCATAACATACACTTATATTTCTTACAAGTGGTCCTGAGGTGCTGAAGTCAAGGAAGCTATTACAAGTATTTACAGTCAACCTGCTGGTTGCCATGGCACTAGACCTCATCCGGCCTAATCTGCCCTACTTGCCGCTGTGTGTGTGTCTGTGTGTGTGTTTGTTTCTGTTACATGTTAAAACCCAGGTAATTATTTACTGTGTGGTGTTTACCTTCTCATGAGGTAGAATAGAAGAGGAAGGACAGAGCTGATAAGACATTGATAGAAAGAGGGTGAAAAGTAATGCGTTGATCCTTCTTTATTATTGTTTTCTAATGTTTAAAGCAGTCATATTGTGCCTCATTACTGCTGAAGGATCAATTAATTACTTGTTTGTAAAATTATGATGGGCCTATTTATCAGTATTTTTGGATATTTAGAAGAGATTACAGTGAAATTTGTCAGTGGTAGTGCCACCCTAACAGAATGTAAAGTGAGGGTACAAGATATTAATCATTTTAGATGTGGTATATGCATTTATATACTCTACATATTGCGATGTGTGTGTAATACTCATCTTTTATTCTGATATGTACAGCAGGCTCATGATGGTTTTATTCTCCAAATTTACAGTGGAGACAGTTTGGCTTAGTGACAGACAAGTGCAGAGGCGTACTGTCAGCTCAAATGTTGACATCATCAGACTGACATGCCTGCGATGATAGGGAGAGCCAGACTGTGCGGTAAAATTTAGAAATAAAGAAGAAAGTGGGTGTTAGTGAGCCCTCTTCACGTCTGCTTCTCTGTAATCTGCTACAGCATGCTGATCCAACAGGCAGCTGACAGTCACACACAAACACACACACACGCACACAAACACACACACAAAGACAATGTGAGGCTGACCGAATGACACATGTGTGACAGTCAAACATTCATGCATAAAATCCAGCTTTAACATACCACACTGCTGTGAAAAAAAAGCACATGGAGCTGAGTAATATAAACACGCCCCCTTTTTTTTCTAATTTCCTTCTCACACACACTGTCGCTCTAGACGCAAGTGAAACACATGTTTCTGGCTCTGGCAGTGACATCACCCGCCTTGTGGTCAAAGTCCAGTTCCTCTATCCGGCTTAGAGCTGCTAACACACTCGTAGCCACCGCAACCAGCAACACACACTCGGCAGAGAGAAGACAAGACTGGTAGAAGAAGAAAAGAAGCGAGTAAGAGATGAGGGATTACCTACGTGATTAAGGATGGCCCTTCTTTGACAGCCAGGATCCTGCGATCCACACAGATCAACTGCAGCCTCCAGACTCTCCCTCCTCCTCCATTCTTTACTCTTCTGTTCTGTTTTCACTCACCTTTTCTTAACACCTCTCATTATTCATTTCCTCGAGGTGTTAAGATCACCTTTCCCCTCCTTTTTGCCACCATTTCTCACCAGCTTCTTGTACTTACCCACTTCTTCTTTCAATTATTTCTGTCTTTTCGTCATTTCTCCGTCCCCCCTATCTCTTTCTCTTTTCTCTGGGAGGGAGGGATGAGCTCCACGGCTGCCTACAGACAGTTCCTCCAGGATCTGGAGGAGAAAAGAGGTCGGTGCCCACTTAAACCTTGTCACCTGTCATTAACAATCAGTTAATCGTCCTGTAATGAGGATGAAGATGACAACAAGATACTTTATAGGTGTTTTCAGACACTCGCACTGCTCTAGAGGCTATCATGGCTGTATAATGCCCAGGATCTTATCTTTTGTTATCTCTGTTTGGAGGATTGAAGCATGATGTCAGTAAAGTGACATGTTGCACGTGGGGATTGCTCACCAATGCAGTGAATCAGCATAAACTAAACTATGGGTTGGGTTTTACAAAGGTGTCATACCTGCTCATCAGATACTGGTGTAACTGGATGGTATGGTATGTTTTACTAAGCTTGAGTCCAGGAATGGTAATTATGTGTTTTTTTGTGAATGAGGCTCCAGGAAGCTTCTGCTCTCACATGATTCGTATTTATTTAAAATGCTGTGATTGCAGTTGGTCTTTCAATTTAATCCATTTAAAGGAATGAATGGTCAGTGGTTGTAGTGGTGTTAAAAATCTGTTTTATATGGAGGAAGTTGTTGGTCTAAAATCTGATATATCTGGGTTGAAAACTGAATCTCACTCACACAACTTTATCCACTGAAAAACAGTAAGAAATAAGTTTTTCTGCCGTTCCTAAACTACTTTTCTACACTTTTCTGTGGCTTACTTGAAGGGCCACATCATGTATATGTGTTTCTGTCTGTTTACACACTCAGCTTCTGTATGGCCTCCAGATAAGATGTGGGTCAGGGGAAGGACAAATGGTTGCCTCTGTTCATAGTAGCTTAAACACTGCTTACTGATATTTACCTGAACGCATTTAACACTATTTCAACACATTTATCTGTCTACTCTAAGCTCTTAATTAGCTTCAGCGGCTAATTGTCAAATGCAATTGTTTATGTTAGTGTTGGTCGCTGTCAGTGTGCCAGACGTGGCTCTGCTCTTTCTCACCAAGGACACTTGATCTGGGCAAGAAATCAGACAAGTGTGAGGAACACACACTCACCCAAAAGAGAGGAGACAACAGCGGGAAGGTTTGTTGTAGGATCAGGTGACGTGTCGGAGCAGGCAGGGATGCTTTGCTTCAGCAGCTGTTATCACAACAGTTAGCCAAGTGTAGCGTAAACCTGGCTCCTCCTCTGTTTCTGGCATGAAACAAGTTGTCCTATAAGTATTTATTTTTTATCATACTTTGAATATACTTCACATCTTTACATGTTGTATCACTGAAACAACACAAATGTAAAAGTCAAGATTCAGTTTGATTATCAGTTTACAAACAGGATTGTAAAACAGATGATAGTTGAAGTCTATGTACTCACAAGTCATAAGTAATATAGTAAATATAGAAAATAAAAAGATCCATTCATGATTCCTTGCTCATCACACTTCACAGTCAACCCGCTCTGTGAGCCATTTGCTCCACTTTCTCACAACAGCTGCAACAGCATCTTGTTTTGGGGGAAATGTTGGCACCTCAGTAGCTCACACTGTACATCCACTGTTTTCTTTCAACAGTAGAATGTGAACTATTTCTTTACATACATGTGCTTCTATAGCTGCCTTCTTTTAATCCTAAGGACAATGAAGGGCATGTATTTCAGGTGAGGCTCTTTGTGACTTCAGTGCTGTCTGTAGACCACAGTATTCTCTTAGACTCCTTCTCTAAACTATGAAATGATACCTTTTCCCAACAGCTGCTACATATTTCACTCTTACCTTTTGTAGCACTCCCCTGCTCTTCATCTACCGTTTCATGCTATGCAAATGTGCTTTGTTTTAGCATAAATGGGTGGCAGACACTCGCATCGACTCACTGGCTTAGATGCAGTGAGTTGAGGTGAAGGTCGTAGCAGCTAATGTGGCAAGATAATGTTAATTAATTCTATACTGGTGTACAGAGGGCAGCCGAATCTGTTTCAAAGCAACACTACCCGAGCTATGGATAGAATTGAGGAACATTAAACCTTTTGTCTCTTCTCCACTAAACCCCTTTCTCTCCTTCATTTATGGCCACTAGGAAACCTCTCCACAGTTGTCTCACTGTCAAGGCTATATTCAAATGTAAAAGCCCCCCCTCCCTCATCTTTTGTGTAGTAGTATTACTCTGGCCTTGGCCACACCTGCTGCTGCTTGTGGTCTGGTGATATTATGTGGCACAGTACCCCCCTCCAACAGCTGCTGCATCTGAAGCCTTGCAGCAGTAGATGTCAGGCTGGGTTAGAATCACCTACAATCTCCTTTAACCCCTTAAATTACAGTTGAGGTTAAACTTCTTAACCACTTTAAAGCCAGTGGGGAGATGTAATCACCGCAAATGTAATTAGTAATAAAACATGGGATACTGTGATCTTATGCACAAGCTTAAACATTAAGTCACTTTTGTGATTCAAATTGTTACATAACCCGTAGTGGAAGCTTGAAATTTAAACTACTTACCCGTCTTTAATGGGAAGGATTTCAACCTAAATGTCAAATCGGGGAAACAGAACATAAGTTTTATCTTCCAGTTGGTGTAGTTCTTGATTCCAGAAACAGAAACTTTAAAAAGTACCATTGACTCTGATATTGTTCTGTTGTGTGCCTTCTGGCTCTTTGAGTTCACCTTCAGAGTCTTTTTGTCTGACCACCCATGGGGCAGCAGCCCCTCTGCCATCTGTATCCACTCACATCTCCTCTTCTGTACCCTTAACCTCAGTGAGGGGCTCAGGGACATGCTTTACCTTTGAAATGGAAAAAAACAAGTGCACTTCTCTTGGCTGTCCATTGTGTCCGACTGTGTTTATCTGCAGTCACCTGCCACAGGAGACTAATGGTCCGAAGAATAGCTGTGCGACAGAGACCGAGAACATGTGTGAATGTGTTTGAGGCCGTGAGTTTGGTCACGATTTGTTTAAGGTGGAGTAGCTGTCAGCTTCGATTCTTATCTCTCATACGCTACTTACTCTCTCTACCTGTTCACTACAGTCACATGACACGAGCTGCAACCTCTCAGGATAGATTCATATTGAGAATGTGTTGGCATGTATTTCTCTTCAGTGTTTTCCTTTTTCTTCCCTCTGAGTTGTCTGTGTACCTTTGTGTTTCTGTGTCAGACCAGATCTGTGTCAATGCCCCCAGAGCTAATGGCACGGTGGTGTTTTTTTTTAAGTTCATGAACCAAGGAATTCTACTTGAAAGTACTCCACTATGGAATACAAATGCCTTTGTTTTCTGCTTAACTGTCTCACAACATTTACAATGGTGTTGATAAACCACTAAGTTAATCAAACTTTGCTACAACATTTGTCAAGGTTAAAATGGCAGATTTTTTATAGTATCTTTGCTAATTATCATGTTTTTGTTTTTGACTGAAATTTAAAGACTTCACCTTGAATACTTGGAATCTTTATATAGACTAAACAATACATTTAACTAGAATGCTACCCAGTGAGTTCATACCTCTGCAAAGGACCAACAGTTCCCGTTTTTTACCCAGTTCTAGATACCAGCCACGGAAATGCGCCTGATTTATTTTTATCAAAATGCGTGTGTTAATCCTTGAGAAAACGGCTAAAATGACACAGTGTTTAAGAAAGAGAGAAAAAAATCTTTACCTTTATTTGAATCTGTCTCAAAAGTTGATTGGGATTAGACGATTTCTTGCACCGACAAGGGTGAAAACATTACCTTTCTGATGGCGGTAATGAATAATATTTTTCCTCAAACAGTTGTTGAGTCATTTATCTGGCTAGGGACTTCCTCTCTTGTGTCACAAGTATGTGTGTGTGAGTCATCATAAAAGGACATGTACATCTACTCATTATTTACGTGTTTCCTGTTCAACTCAAAAGTTCCCCTCTCCACTTATATCCACTGTGACACCCTCAGTCCTTTATTTAATCTAACATTGACATTAACTTGTACAAGTAGACATATCTGTAATTTTAGGATATCTATAGGGGCGCCGTGCATTTGAGTGTGTTTGCAGATGAAAGGTTGTGGCCCTGACCTTGGCAATGTTCCCCTTGGATCTATTTTTCCTTACAATCTTTTTGCTATTTTGGTGAATGCCAAATGTAGCGTGATTCAAGTTAGCCAAAAAGTACATGAAATCTTTCCCTCGTAAACATGTCATTTGAAGCAGCCATGTGGTTCATGTGACCAGGATGCTCTTTGCCGAGAGTAGAGGGTATCTGAGTCCAACCTGGAGTGTCAGCTCTATGCGTGCAGGTGGTGGTGGACTGAACCCTGAGACATCAGTCACATATAAGAGACCTCACACCACCACATCTCAGGCAGTGAAAATGGTAAGCTGCCATGTGTGGTTGAGTTTATAATAATCCAGTCATATGAGTGGTTTTTGACTTTGTTGAAAACCCAACATTAGCTCCATTGTTGTCTCTGCTGTCATGAGTTTGTCTTTACCAACAGTCATGGGTATAAAGTTGTTTTGGAATTGGATTAACTTGGATTGGAGGGATGAATGTGTGGGTTATAGTCTTTTTTTTTTCTTTGACTTGATACCAAACATCTTGATGTTTGAAAACATGTTTATTTGATAGCACTCTCTGATGAGATTATATTGATGACGTCTGATCCTAATCACATTGAAGTAGTGCCATGCTGCACAAATTGACGTAATAAGCAGGAGGTGTTGGGGCATGTGTGTGTTTTCAGGGAGGGAATGTGGACATCAGGTTAGTAGAAAGTGTGTAACGTAATCACCAAGTCCACCTGTGAGGCAGAGTGGGACAGCTGGCTGATGAGAAAAGGTGTTTTTTGAGATGATCAAGCCGAGTACAGCAGGTAGATGAAGCCACTGTGTGAAAGTGTTTGGGTGTCTGGACAGTTAATGTGGGTCACTCAGCCTCGACTTTTCTTGTTCTCCACTGACATTTTAATCCACTAGGCTAACTCCGCTAACCGACAATCCCTCATAACAAACACACGCTGTTACACAATGGCACAAGGCACCACACGCCCACCACGCCTTAAAATAATTGTAAAAACAATTTCCAGAGCCCAAAGTCTTCAAATTGCATTTCTTGTTTCTCAACATAAATGCAAGAAAAGCTGCAAATATTCACATTTGAGAAGACTGGCATAAGCATTTTGATTGATAATCTGATTTTTCAGCCCTAATTCGATACCAGCCTACACACGCGCTCACACGAGGATTACACACAATCAAACATGCGCCTCTCTTCACCCTGTAAGGCACCTCGCTCAGAAGTGGGCAGTATTAACCTCAGATTGACTGCAGATTTCATGCAAAGCTTGAATGAGCACATTTCCAACATCCTGTATAATTAGCTGTCACAAAACAGATTGTTGGTCTGTCTGGCTGCCATTTTCTGAGCTCCATCTCTGTTACAGCATCTGCATCTGAATCCAGCATAAAACCACAACTAAATAGTCACAAAACACTCAAATGTGGCAGCTTTCACCTTCTGAAGGAACTCACTGGTTTTTGTGGTGATTCTGTTGGCTGCGTACCTTATCTTATTTTTAGTTATTTATGCAGGAAAATCATTATCTTGACTTTAATGCTTCAGTAACTGTTAATGGTTTTACCAAACTCTGGAGGTGAAACCACTATAGCCGGACGAAAGTTCCAAAATTTCCCAAACTAACTCATTGTTCATCTGAGGCAGCATTTAAGAACCATTAATAGTGGGGAAAACGTTGTTGGAGACAGTCTTTCCAGGACTTTGTGTTTGTGGAGCCCCAGCAACCTGACTCTAATGTTCTCTCTTATTGATTGATTTGTGAGTGGATTGCACATGTGTGTAAGTGTGTATTTAATGTTTTAAAACTGGCTTTAATTCATATATTTAATTTTCCAAATGGACTTATTAAAAGAGCTGGACCACAAATTGAGTTACAGTAACTAAAATATTAAATTACTGCATCTTAAATGTCCTATTTGTCAGAACATTTGTGGGAGAATTTTACAAGTTGGGATTTTTTAATATTTTTTTTTTACAAACAGGACCTTTTAACGCAGTGTCTGAGTTAGCCCATGCAAGAAGCTCCAAAGCTAAGTCATTTTATAGCAAAGTGTAAACCTAAGAAATCATATGTTTAAACAACTAATCCAGACCCCCATGTACCAAACACCTGTTAATGTAGATTATTGGTTCTCACTGGTGCTGAGAGAACAAACTGTTAATTGGCAGACTAATGTGGTGGCTTTACATTGTTTAGTGTCACGAGCAGACAAGTCGCCCGTCTGAACTTCAAAGCCTGTTAATCAGGTTACATAAACGTCTGGATGCTGTTTGTTTCCACGCTAGTGTGAGGCTGGGGTGCCAGATTAAGTCAGAGGTGGAGATACTGTAGTAGGCAGAGTTTAACCTGAGAGAACAACACAGGTGCACATTAAACATCTCACCCTTCTCATAACTGTTAAAACTATGATGATAAACTCAAGATGTGAGGAAAGTAAAAATAACAAATCTTGTAATCTTACGCATACAACCTTTTGTTTCTGTAGTAGTCATATTACTACAATGTAACAACAAAAGCCGAATCTCAGAGGGAGGAATGGTCAGAGTAAAAATGGTGGCTTATTTATTCTTGGCTTATGTATTTTCTGTGTTCATCTCACCTCCTCTCTGCAAAGACAATCTCAGTATCTCTAACATCAGAGCAGCGGCCTGGCCTGCTGTAATAAGTCAGTTCAAAGTGCTGTCTGATCTGTCGAACATTATATGACCGTACGCATTAAGTGTGAATGTATCATAGAGCACCGTGACTGTGATAGATTTAATGACCACATGGGGCTGATGAGGCAGAACCTTTGTGACATTTGAGCACAACTGCCAATTTTCACCTGTGTTAATGCTATAAAGAAGTGATAATATATCCAGTCATCCAATACCATCCATTAAAGAGGTGCATACAGAGGGCCTGATAATTTTGAATACATGGAGCCATTCATGCTAATAATATCTTTTTGTAATGGAGTTTTTATAGGGCTGAGTAAAGTTATTTTAGGAAGGTAAATGGAGGAGATGTGTGGGTTTTCTGTGTCAGTGTGTAATGGAGCAGTTCTGAGGGGCAGACCAGGCGATGTGATCGGCCGCTGAGCATCCAGAAGCTGCTGAAACACCTCAGCATGTTGGATCCTCATCAACACAGAGGCTCAATTTTTACTGTTTTATTGGCGATGTCTTCAAAATCTGGGCCACCCTGTTGCCCAGTGTCATACACACACACACACACACACACACACACACACACACACACACACACACACACACACACACACACACACAGACATGTCTTCAGTAGTGGTCACCCAGATGTGTTGAGTATGATAAGCGTTCTCTTGTTTATCTGTTTTTTACAGTCAGTGCTGTTTATCAGTATCATGCCAGTTGGGCGCCACCCCACCATTTCTTCACTGGCTGAGCTAAAGTGTTTACTGTCATGCATTCAAACATATGCAAGTATATTTTTGCGACACCATCTACCATCAACTCCCCCTCAGAGCCCCTGAATGCTGCTGTTAAGGCTGTAGCGCCCTCTAAAGGATAGATTTATTGATTAGTTGCAGCATAAGACTTCAGGTCAAAGGAAATTGTAAAGATGCAATGCACTTTGCAACCACACAAAATAACATATTTCAAAAAACGTTGAGTGTTTTATTTCATCCACATCTTGTTCACACTTTATGGCCACCTCTCTTTGCATGACTTACATGCACTGTCTTTGTAGCTTTGACTCACTTACCACAACCCTCTCCCCAAACCGACAGGCCTATAATCACACAGAGCAGAGTACAGTTTGTGCATGTAATTACCGTGTATGTGTGTGTGGTATTGATGTGAGCTATGTGACACTGTGAATGCAGGATGTAGGCGAAGGAACAAGGCGGTGAAAAAGGAGAGGAGGAGCAGAGGGAAGAGAAAATTGGAGGGAAATGAAAGGAATTTAGAGGAGGGCTGCAACTATTGATTATTTTCATCTTGCAAACACTTGGCTAAAAATGTTGATCAGTGATTACCAAAGCCCAAGATGACGTCCTCGAATGTCTTGTTTTGTCCACGAACCAAAGATACCAGTTTACTGTCTCAGAGGAGTAAAGAAACCAGAATATGTTCCTACTAAAGAGGCTAGAATCAGAGAATATTCTTTTTCTGAAACAGATCAAAACATTTGTTGATGTATTGATAGTTGACGACTAATCGATAAGTCATTGCAGCCGTAGAGAGAAAACTACAGGAGATTTTGCCTTTTGGTTGCAGTGTAGCATTTGTGCTGTGAAAGAGTTGTTGAACCGCTGAATCACAGTTCATTTTCCAGGCAGGTTTAAATGTGACAGTACAGCCAGGCAAGGGTTAGCTTAGCATAGCATAAAGACTGGAAAGGGGGGGGGGGGTGGCTACCATGACTAACAGACAAGAAGTGGTCATTACTGAGCTTTGGAGGTGGTAGTAGGCAGATTTAATTATCTTCAAATAAATCCAGGCTAGCTCTTTCCTCGTTTCCAGTTGTTACATATAGCTAAGCTGACTGTGACTTCACCATAGTGTCGTAAGAAAGGTATAGATCCTCTTTTGTAACTCTCAGCAAGAAGGTGAATGAGCATTTTTCACAAAATGTTAAATGTTGTTATTCCATCAGAAAGACAAGACAAAGCAAGAGTTAATATGCCTGATAAACACTTTATAATTTTAACAGACAGCTTAAATAGGATTCACAATTTCTCTCCTCTTGTTGGTATTATCCCATTTTAAACTCATTACACTTAATGACTTATTTGTCCTTTTAATCTAAATAGTTAGCTTGATGTTGGTGTTTTCCCGCAGTGTGGACTTGATATGATATGAGTGAACTATGTATCTACCTTACTCTACCAATCCTCCATCAACACCACCTACATTAACCTGCTGCTCATTCAAGGCATGAAATCCCCCTGAGCAGTGCCACGATAGAGAACTCAAAAGGTCAAGGCACAATGATTCCAAATGTCACAGCACTCCTGCACAGATCACTGTGGCTCTGTGAGTCCCAGGTTGTCTCTCTCAGTAACGTTGGCAAGCACCACAGTGGTTCAGAGTGTGGATGTCTTGGGTAAGGAATGATGAGGAACTCAGTACTAATCAAGGATGAAAACTTCATTAGTCTCTAGGCTTGAGTTCATGCAGTTTAACCAAATTGTCTTGTGGAGCTGGTCATTAAATTCCTCCTCCTCCCCTGATTAAAATGCTTGTGAGAAACTGTTTAGGTCAGCGTTGTTCTCTGTTTCTATTGTGCGCAGTCATTTTGTTTACATACACTTTATCCATTTTGTTTCCTTGAATGAACTCAAGTTTGCTTAAATTGATGTGGCTCAGCTCTCTGCAGTGACAGGTCCTTTGTCCTTCTCCATTTACCTGAACACTATTGCTTTATCAGCCTTAATCACATCTACGTAATTTGTGGCCAATACTGACCACTTATCTGTTATCTAGGCTCTCACATGGGCATGGAAGTGCACAAATGGCACAACATGTAGCCAACACTGACCTGATTTACCTGAGTTTGTGGGTGCATGCAGGTGTATCTACATCCCTCAAAAAGTTAGAGTTTACTGAGACATCAGTGTCTAGTTTTCACAAATGAATATACAGCGATTGATGATGATTCCGACGAAAACCAGCCTGTCAGTCAGTGAACTCTTTGATTAAAGTCTCTTTCGCTTGTCTAAACAGTTTGTCGTGTTAATGATTTATAGCTTCTGGACTGGAAACGAGAGACGGAATAGACGAGTGTTTATTTTTACTTGCCTTGAATCAGGGGTCAAACGTTGTGTCAAAGACAAGTGATGGAGGTCTGAGAGCCAAAATGTTTAGACTGCCATGTAATTGAATAATGATAATGTTCCATCTTTGACCATGATCTGCAGTTGTTTTAAATGGACATTTACCAACAAATCATTCGTTGAATTATTCATCTTTCTGCTTCAGCAGCATGGGAATTATGGGCTCTCTGTGACGGTGAAGAACAAGACTCTGTGGGTGCTAAGCTGGGACATCAGTTTATCGCTTGTAAAAGCTTATGAAACTACTATATTTGAATACACTTGGTGTCCTTGTTTTCTTGAGGCCCCTGAGGGGAAGCATTACTCAGCTCATCTGCCAACTCAGTTGTCAGAACAGAATCCTAATTGTAGTGACACATTAAGCAGACTGGGAAATATTAAGATCTCCTACTGTATAATTCAGTTTAAATGATTTGTTTGCCTGTCAGGATATGCAAGTGTCGTCAGTTATGTTGTGGTAGGAAAAATTGGTTGTTAAAAGTTAAGATTATTAAGCAAAAACAACCAAAGATTCTGTTTAATCAGTGTTATGTTTTGAGCAACTTTGACATTGATGATGGTATTTACCATTGCATCATTTACAGGAGCTGAGTAACATCAAGTAGAGTCATAATATTAGTTAACAAAATCTAATTTCAATGATGTGTATCTTAAAAGCCTTTGTCTTTATTCATTAATAATACATTTACATATTCAAGATTCCATTGTGTGTAAATATGAACCAATCAGCCACAAACAGAATTACATCACAGTCTTTTTATCACCATATTGTTTTCTCCTGCTGTTGCTGCAAGAAGAAGCTGTTTCCTGTTTACTTCCTGGTGTCCCCAGACTCCATCAGGCCCCGCAGGCTCCACCTTGAAGAGCTCAACCGGCTCCACTTCCTGGAGACAGGGGGCAGCGTGGGAAACGTAGTGTTATCTCGGCGTGATACGGAGCCGGCTGCTCTTAGGTCTGAGGACCCCTGAGGTCTGTGCTTTATGCGCTGTGATCTTAGAGAAGCTAGAAAACATAGAGAGAGATGAATGTGTGTGTGCGAGCCGGGAAGAAAAAAATGCCTCTAGATTATCTGATGACGTTCTTTTCACAGCCAGGGAGATATAAACCATGTCTGCCCTCTTTGCCTTGGCCCTCAGGTTTATTTCCAAGATAGAAACGGTTTTATTTGGGTATATTTTTAGAGCCTTTGAAGTGAGAGGAACATGGTGTGATGCTGCAAGGGCGGCTTCAACACTGGAAATGGGACACTGGGATTTCTCTTCTTGCTGTGGACAAGCTCAGATAATCTTAACGCAGTTTACATAGGCTGTGTGTACAGGGTGGGGGTATGGAGCAAGCCTTTGTTTGTGGAGGTGTGTGTGGATGTGGGTAAATAAGTTATGTCTATGTACATGTGGACTTGATTCTACATCCCCCTTCTCTCATTTCATCTCCATCAGTGTCTCTCTTCTCTCTGCATCCCCTGTGTGTTTTCCAACTATTTAACTCTCTTTTGTCTGATTTTTGTGAAGTGGTCGTGACAGGCTGACCTGATTCAGTCCTTCCACCCAGCCTTTTTGTGCTTCGATCTGTAAGCATTTAAAAGCTGTTTCCTGTGTTTATTGAAGGCCTTCTGTCCACTCGTTATCTGCTGGTGGGGCCCAAAGGCCTGAGCCAGCAGTCAATAGGAACACTGAGTGTAAGTGCAGATAGAACATCTCCCCGCCAATTAATCAAGTCTGTTAACACGCTCTCTCCCTGACCACCTTGATGAAATTGTAGCAGCCAATTCTAACAGACAGAGCAGCTATGAACATTTAGCTGCCAGTAAAAGCTGCCATTATTTTTGTACATATATGTAACATTTCTGCACATATCACAAGAAAAGTGACTAGACCTTTGTTTTATATTTTGTTGCCTGTCACTGTAATTTCTGGGACAGTATCAGATATTGAGCTGGGAAGATAAATATAACATGTATTAAAAAAACCTTACCTTATTTCAAACATCTCTGTCTGAGTCACAAAGATAGATTTGCATTAGCAAGGGTGGTTGTTTAATAACAAATACAAAGACTCCCATGTTCCAACACTCTACATTGTTTTGACTGAAAGATTCCTAGTTGCATGAATAACATACTGAACTAAGAGGAATTTCTGTTTCGGTCAGCTTCCTGTCCATCCAAATCCTAAAGCTATTCTCTTTACTGTCTTTATAGTTGCTGAAAGCGGTCAATTTTGCTGTTTTTACTGTTGCAGCTGTAGTTGGCCTGATTTCAACCTGTCTGATCGTTACACAAACATTATCAAAACCAATTATCACCAAGATAATCCACACAGCTTTGAAAATATGACTTGGATTGTAATAAACGGGAATTTTCCTTTTAAATAAGCTTTTCTCTTTGAAGTCTACGGCATCACTTTTTACTTGGGGGTTGGGGTCTTATCATGGCGCCCCTTCTCTTTCCTTTTCCACGGAAATCTGACCTCTGCTGTCCTCTGTTC
This sequence comes from Acanthopagrus latus, assembly GCF_904848185.1. NCBI lineage: Eukaryota > Metazoa > Chordata > Actinopteri > Spariformes > Sparidae > Acanthopagrus > Acanthopagrus latus. The sequence continues at coordinate 4,496,021 of NC_051041.1, read as the reverse complement.
TTTTATTACCTCGTCTCACACCTTTACTCTCCTCCCTTTCTCCACCAGCAGCTGCATCAGTTACATTTTACCAAACCCCCTTTTCCATAAAATTTTCAAATACCGGTCTTGAACTCATCTCCCTATGAGCTCATTAAAAAAGGATTACTGTCCCTTTATGTAACAAGACTTAGTCTTAACATACCTGACTTTCTTATGAACCTGTGCAATGTGGAGCAATTAACGCTGCCATTGATCACTTTCCAAGTTGTTGTGCCGGCAGGGCACGGTTAACATCCCCGTAGCCTCCAGGCTAAGCAAGATCATTTCTTGCTCTGCCACAGAGTGTAAAGAGCTGCAGTTTGTGTTTATTTGTTTTCTGTGTAGGTATGCGTGTGTCATTACAGAGTGTGAAAGCAATAAAAAGGTCTTTGCCAAGAGGTGGAAAAGCAACCTCGGGTCATTAGTGAGACTGAAAGAGAAGCTTCTGTCTGTCTCTGATGTATGATCGCTCCTCCTCTCTCCTCTTGTTTCATCGTTGGGCTCGGTGGTCTTTGGCTTTCCTTTTGCCTTTTCGTCACTGGGATTCACACAAACACACAATAGTCGACTGTTTGTCTGACACACTCTGTCACACACATGAGCATTAACTGACTCACTGACAGCTCCAGTGACTGTGAAAGCAACCTCACACCTGCTTGAGCACAACACACACAATTACAGCCCACCAAACTTTGGACCCACACAACAGTGAAAGTCAGTAATGACTGAGAGGGAGTTTTTATAGTTCATCCAGGCTACTTGATGCTTTTAACAAGCTGTTGTCAGGACAGTTTTATCGCCGTACCTATTAAGACATCAAGTTGAATGAACGCAGAACTGCTGATACTAATGTAGTATTTATTGGGGAGGATTCAGATTGTGACATCCAGTTAAGTGGTTTTGCACAAGTCAGCACTTGAACAACAATGATGATGTTTTTCTGCTAATGGAAGAAAAAATATGCAGCACATTCAGACCACAACTAGTAATTATTGCTTCATCTTCAATTATTTCATGTTAGAACACAGCCAAAAAACACAAGTTACATTGTTTTTGTCTAATCAATAGCCCAAACCAAATGTTCTCAGCTTGTAATCATATATAAAACAGAGAAATGTCACAAATCTTTACATTTGAGAAGATTCAACTTTTGCTTGATAAATTACTCATGTCTGCTTAATCACATTTGTTGCTTTACTTCTTTTGATCTAACAGTGTTTATCTGTGGGCCGACCAGTCAGCTTAGACATATTTTTGTCCATTATTTTTAATACAGAAAATCATATTTTTCAACTAAATCACTTCATCAATATGCAATAATATCGAAGTTGATGTCTTTTGCTTACATCCTGATTTACTTTGAGGTGCAGTAGAAATACTCAAACAAACATGTATTACAAGTATAAGGGTTAAAGCCTTTAAAGCCAATAAGAATAAAGGTTAGAGCCTGTACTTCTGTCACCTTTAACTTAAAGGTGACAGAAGTACTCTCTGCAGTGAGCATGTGTCATCTTGAGATGTCAGCTAAAGACAAAAGAAACCCCAAACCTATACAAGAAGAGGCCTGAGACCTTTACCAGACTGAATGTAAACGTTGACGTCATGGCAGCGAGGACCCGCGGACGTCTCTGACAACCTGATAATTATGGCTTTTTCAGGAGCTCGGGTCAAGTGCCTCAATAAAAGTCCAGAGGACAGGGATGGTGTGCGGAGGGATGGAGGGAGGGTCCTAATTGAGAGGTGTCCATGGCAACGAGAACAGCTGGGGTTAAAATTAAGGGCCTGGTTACCGTGGTTATGTGTTGGGGTCCCATGTATTTGTGTACACTCTTCACATTCTTTGCCCCTGCCCCTTTCATTCCCTCACTTTTTGTCTTTCTCCCTCTGCCTTGTCATTTCCCATCCACTGACCTCATCGTCTAAGTGTCTTTCTTCTCCCTCGTCTTCATCTCTCTCTCACGACCCTATAGATGTCTTGCTCTTTCTCCCTGGCTCTCACAAACACACCTCCTCCTAACCCTCTTTACCATCCCATTCATTCCACTGCTCTGTACATTTGTAGCCGAGCAAGGCTTTAACATAGCCAAGAGTTTGAGGTCCAGTGGCGTCAGGAGTGTTCTTCAGACAGGAAGAGTCGTGGAGTTTGAGACAAAACACTGAAGTTTATCATTTTCTAGCTGTGATACAGCTTCACTCTGTAGACAGTGACGGTCAGTTGTTGACTTCACCATTTTGGTCAAAACTGAAATATCTCTTTGACTGTTGGCTAGATAACCACGCATTTTGTGAACCAGACTTGGCTTCAACATTCAGCTGTTTCATTTTATTATTTTTTTCACTTGTCAGCCAAGTAGTACAGAAAACTTCTCACCCAAGTCAATTTTTACATGCCCCTGTGGAAGATGTTGACTAAAGTTCATTGTCATGTGTAATGTTTTTCAGAGTTAGGACACTGTGAACATTCTTAGATACTGAAAATGTTTTTAGGATAATTCAAACATTTTCTTGAATAGTAGATAGCAGAGGAAGAATTTCATCATAACTTGTTTCTTTAACAGTGCGTACAACATAACGCCTCAACTTTAACTTTGAAACCAGGAAGAAAGAACATGTCGAGACCAGGAAATGATACAAAAGAGCCATATTCGAAATTCTTGGTTAGGAGTTCCCTCTTAAATTTCACTTTCCCTCTTCTCTTCTTGCTTTGCTGTGATGTTAGCTCTCCTGTCCTCTAAAATGTTTTTGTTATTCCTCTTTCTTTTCACTTTCATCTGTCTTTGGCATGTCTCCCATTTATCTTATGTTTTGTTCCCCTTGGACTTTGATCTGTCATCTGTCCTTATCTCACCCTCTTCATCCCATGCACTCTCACATGATAAGCCTTTCTGGCTGCCTGTCAATTTATCTCAATCAAAGTATTTTTTTTCTTTTTACCGATCCTTCATTGCCCCCATTCTCTCTTTGTTCCTATTTGTTTCTCCTTCTGCTGCTCTCTGTGTGCTTCCCTCTCCATGCTCATTAACCTGTGATTAACTAAGGTCCTAAAACTAAAGGACTTTGGATGAAGCTTCTCTTTTTCTCACGGGGTCATAAATCCATCGCTCTCTCTCCTGCCCTCTTTCAAAGTCAGTCTCCTCCCTCCTTTCCCACCATCCATTCATTCAAGGCTTTCCTGTGCCAGCTTCTTCCTCTATTTCTCATCCTAACTCCTCCTTGTTTCTCTGACATTTTAGGTAAGTGTTTTAGTTGTCAGATTACCTAGCTGATTTGCTTGCAGTGGTGTCCACACACACACACACACACACACACACACACACACACACACACACACACACACACACACACACACACACACACACACACACACACACGATCCTTGCCCTTTTACCGCGAGGAGGGCTCTGACCGGACAGTAAATGCTCTAGAGGTCACCATCACTGTTTTCATGCTGCTCCTGAGCCTGATGACTGGGAATGAGGTAGCACCAGAGTCGGTCACAGAGGTCATACTGGTTTCCTGCTTCCAGCCAGACTCACTGTGTTTATACTGCTTACAAACCAAACCATCCATCATATATGAAATTCACCATGACAATGTATAGTTTATGTCCAAACCAGAAAAACTGCAGTGTTGTGGTGGTTTAGGTTGATGGATGGGCCTATAAAGCTTGTGAGTGTGGTTTGTTACCACTGCATCAGTTCAGTTTTTTGATAGCCATGGTGGAGATATTGGCCCTTAGACATAAGATGTTTTGGTTTTATAACTTAATTCTTACATTTATTGTAGGAAAAGCAATAAAAGACTAGAATTCAATCATTCTCATTGAATAATGTTCTTTTTCATGGTCTTTATGTCTTTCTTTATGATAATCAGTACCTCAATAATTAAGGATTTTTAAGATTTTCTAATAAGAGTTTTCTGCAGAACATTTTTTCTACAAGTCGATATTTTTTTCATCTTCTTTTCTCCGTGTAGCGTCCAGAACCTTTGTGAGTAGTCACAACTATTTCTGTGATGTTGCAGCTTGAACTATAGTTATATGCTGAAATAATCTATTTTGGGTGTATGTCAGTGTGGCACAAAAGGAAAACAGAGCAAAGATTTAAACTGTTCAAGTCTTTGTTCTTTTCTTTTTATTAAGCACTGTGAGAGAAAGGACAGGGGTAGTTGGGTTTTGTTTCCTGAAAACAAAAGCTTTGCCACTGCTGGGTTTGTTTCTGCTTTCTTGGGTGTGTAGGCTCAAACTTTTCCTGTTTTCTCAGCCAAGTAATTTAATTTTGCTATGCAGGAATTCGTGGCTTTCAGAAACAGTGTTGCTCTCTTGACATATTAGCAGCAGCAGCAGGGCCAGTGACCCAGTTTGACTCCCAAAGTTCACATGTACATGCTTCAAGAGTTTATTAAATCACTGTTTTAGGGAACTGTGACTGGTTTTCACACAGTCATCTTGTGTTTTATTAACACAGATTAGAGCTGTTGTTAGCTTTTTACAAGACAAATGTTATCCCTTTGATCTGCCAGTAGAAGCACTGGCTGTGAAACCTTAGCTCTAAACTGACCTCAAGTCTGTCTCCAGATGGGTCAGCTTCCCACTTTTCATTATTGACATCTCTTAAGTAATTGGCTGGCACCCCTGTGCTTTGTGTTTGTCTGCGTCTGTATCTGTGTGTATCCTCACGTCAACTGCTGTTAATCCATCCTTGTTAGTTTATTTGGGGGTCACACTCATCCTCTACCCTCCCCTGTTCCATCCTCCTCTCCTGTCCTCTAATCTCTTAATGGCATCTCGGGGTATCGCTGTCTGCCTGTCTGTCTCTCTGCTGGCTCCTGGCTCTGCTCCTGTCTGCTCTGTGGAGAGGGTGTAGCCATGCGCTTAGTGGTTCTGTCAAAACATACCTTGGTTAGCTGTCAGCAGTAGCAGCACCGGTAGGTTTGATGTGTTCATCCCACTCTGTCAAACTGGATACAATTGTTACCCACTTATTACTATTACTAATCTGTTGTCTATATGCTGGGGACGACCTGCGTCAAAAGAAAACCTGATAGATGTTGAATAGATGTTGAAATAAAATACATATAGAAATAAAAAAACATGTTTTTTCTGCAGGGTCACTAAGAAGAAATAAAGAACAGTATTGTATGTTTTTGTATAAAATCGACTAACTGATATATCAGGCTCTGCAACAAGTATGCACAAAACACACAACTTTTTACTGTCCTCCATATTTTCAGTGTTCACATCCCATTCACTGACCTCTTAAAATACCCTTGTAGTTAAATATGTCAGTTACTACATAGCCTGCTTTTCATAACCCAGTAACTCTTAATGTCCATAGTGGCCTAATATAACATCTGATGGACAGTTAACTAGATTGTCTATGAAGCCTTGTTGAGGTCCAGTGATCACGATGCCCAGCTCCTCGCTGTGTGATTATCCATGCCTGAATAGAAAGCAGTCTGATGTTGGTTGCTCATTACCGTCTGACCCAGCCATGCCAAATCCATATGTCTAAATAGAGCTAAACTATGTATGAGGGTGTAAATGTTTCACTGTGTGTTCATCTTACATCAAACATTTTATTATTTCCCCAAAGTTTCCCTGCTGGGAATTCTGTGTCTGTTTTTCCTGTTTTGTCTTCCTCCTGTTACATACCAGTAAATTGATGCAGACTGAGCCAAAGTTAACAGACTGAACAGTTTGGACGTCACACACAATAGAAAAGAAAATTAAACTGTAGTCGGTCTGGATCCAAGTGTGAGACTAAACTTTCTTCTTGAGTTTTCAGCTGAATAAGATACTTTAAAAAAAAAATCAATGATGCAACACTGGAAACAGACTGCATTTGCTTCTCTGTAACTGGACCCAGTCTGCCCCCTAACTGCAGAGTTTAGTACTGCAGGGGAACTGTGTGTCCCTGGGTTTGTCTCAATGTTTGGATGCATTTCAAACTGGCTCCAACTTTCCCTGCAGACTGTATCTACTATTGATCATTGTACTGCAAACAGAATTCCAACTACATCGCTCTTGGTTTCAGGATCCAGGAAAAGTTTTCACAGTGTGCAGGTCAGTGAATGAGCACTATAGTCAGGTGCCTGTCTGTGCTGAGGGAAATATGTCATCAAAACATGTACAGCTACATCCACCTTGTTTCCAGTATGTGCACTGTTATGTCTGAAACCTCCGGGCATTTCTGTCTGAATGGTTCAGCCTCAGAGTGGCAGGTCAGGACTCTGGCGGCCGGCTTGGTTTCCAGACAGGAAGTGTTCCTGCTACATTTCACCAATGTAGAGCACAGAGGTCACGCAGCTGCGGGAGAACAGTGTGGGATGCTGGAAGGCAGTGATATGTCACGGTCACTCCACATGCAGCTGTGTGTTGAAAGAGTCAGAATAGCTTTTTTATTTGTGTTTATTTGCAGAGTTACAGTTTTACAGAAACTCTAAATCGCACTACACGACTGAGAATTATCACTGTATCTGTCCAGAAGATTGACATGGCAATACAATTTCATAAGGGCAGAAAATAATAATTAAGGTATGACTTTTTTTTTTATATTTCATAATATAGTTTATTCTCAACATATACCATTTTTCTTTGTGATGACGCAGAGAAATATTGATCGCTACAGAGTTGTTAGCACATTCTTGCACAGGTAGGAGCTGGCATTAAATGCAGAGGTGACTGAGTTCAGTCTGGCAGATGGTGCTTTGTCAGAGGAACTGAAGGGAGCGACAGAGGAGGAGGTGGAATATTTTTGTTGTAACTACGTGAACATGAAAGTCCAAGGTCAGGGGATTCATCACTCTGATGCGACTGTCCTTTTCCTCATCCTGCTCTTGCTGCTGCTTTTCCTCCCTCCTGAACTTCATCAACACATTCTTCCCTGTATCCTCTTGAACTTAGCATGGCCTAAATTTCTCATGTTAAATAGAGCTGGGAGTTTTTGATACAGGTGCCAACACAATATCTGAATTTTAATGGAGATACCATTTGCCAGGTCACAGATTTTGACTTAAATGATTAATCCTTTCTTAGAATTGTTATCTGTTGTCGGTACAAAAAAAGCACTGAGATAGATATACATACATGTAAATACAGTCCTGTGTATGGTAACAGGAACAAATAAGGTCAGGATGGTTTTATGAACATTTACTGTCCCCATTTCTGCTGTTTATATCCTTCTGCTTGGTCAGCCTGCATTGTATTTCCATATGCTGATACAGTTTATGACTCTGCCTGCACTCATCTCTCCGTACGATCATGTGAAGGCACAGGGCAGCAGTTCTGTTCTCAAAACTACAGTATATTTCTGTATGTGTGTGGGGGGGTGTGTGTGTGCGTTTGCAGATGACTTTGTTTGTGTGTCAGAGTGACCTTGCTGGCATCCTGGCTATCTTTGTGGAGGATGCTGACTGGGAGAATTGAGCCTCACTGGGGGAGGGAGAGACAGGAGACACGCTGCTGCATTAAACACACAAGAGAGATACATGCAAGCAAACCAAAGCATCAGCTAGACAAGAAATATGCCAAAATAATGAAATTATTGCTCTGACCAGTGAGGCTAAAGTTGAATTATATCATGACAATATACTTTAGTGAAAGCAGAGATAGTACTGACACTGTACACATCAGCCACAAAAGCCTGTGTGTGTTTGTGTCTGTCTCAGTTTCTCTTCTTCAGTGAGTGAGATTTCTCTCTGATATCTGAATGAAAAGAGTCATTCACTTCCCAACACAGACAGCCGATACAACACCGAGCCTTACAATAACACTCTCTCTCCTTCTCCCCTGATGCTCCCCACACTCTCTTCTCCATCTTTTTTTCTTGTCCCTCCATCTTTCTTCTTCTTTTCCCTGCCTCTTGTGTCGATCTTATACTGTAGTCTGACATCATTCCCAGGCTTTGTTACACCCCGTTTATATCTGTGTGTGTGTGTGTGTGTGCTGTGTGTTTGCAGCTAAAGTTTCCAGACGCAGCATAATTTTGCAGAGGGGGGGACAGGAGATTGCACCCCTGGCCTCTTGACCCTGAAAGCTGACATACACAGAGGCACCTTAATACACAAAAGCAGGCTATATTTCAGCCAGTGTCCCATGAGGGTCTGTGAATTTGGGAGGAAGAAATAGAATGATGAAATGTTATTTTTAGATGAATGAATTGTGTTTTTGAAGGTGTAAAGGCATAGCAGTATGTCCTACATGCAGCAAAATTTGGTGTAGGTGAGCGGAATTGACTGTGATCTGTTTGTGGTTGTGTGTTATGGTGAGATAACATATAACGTGGGCTCAGAAGAGGGTCTTTGTGTGCACAGGGATGATGAAATACCTGATAATAATGTGAGACACGCTAGAAATATTGTAGTTGTAAAGGAAATGTAACAGACAACCGTTTTTTTTGTTTGTTCTAATTAGTTTATAACTTCATGGTTTCAAAGAAAGTAGGTGTTACTTGTGCTTTTGTGGCGTGTGGTACAACTACAGTTAAAACCCTCCTTTTACTATGAAGTCGATTATCGGCATCACTGCTGCCAGAGATCGGTGGCTTCAGGTGCACTGGTCTCACTGTCAGTGTTTTGAGTGTGAAGTCGTGCAGCTCAGCACACACATGTTGGTCTCTTCTGCCCCACAGTGGCTGCATCACACTCTTTACCACAAGAGACATGTGGTTGCTAAATTTCCTCCTTAGCCTCTTGTTGTTTTTAATTCACTTTCACTTTGTTCCTGTTTTCTTTCTATCAATCAAAGTTTGTCACTTAATTTTTAAAATTTTTTTCTCCTTCTGGAGATGCTGTGTTCACATAAAAGCTTTTTTTTGTTGTTGTCATTTTTGGAATTTAAATATTTGCTGATGATAGTCCCAAAACAACTCATGGAAATATAGTTCCACCCCCCGTTACCTGAAGATCTGCAACACTTGGTGACATTTAGAAAAAATTCCATTTTTTAAGCCCAATTTTTGTTAGGTTAGGTACAGAGTAGGGGTCAGGATATGGTCAAAAAATCATAATGTGATTATTTTGACAGACATTGTGATATGATTCATGATTAATGGAAAAAAACTATTAAAATCGTGATGATGTAACTTTTTTGAGTCTGCACCAATCAAAGATGTTTTCTTACATCTGAAGAATAAGATTTGAAGGCCAGGATGTCTCACAATACTAATAATTAAGGCTTCTTGCAATTTCGTCATCACACTTGCAATTTTGACTTTATTTCTTTCAGTTGTGCAGCCCTAGTACAGAAGTAATTTTAGGACAGACAGGAGTCAGGGTGATGTAGTTCTGTTGCAATTGGAAATCACTAACTGAGCATCAATGTGCCTCAGTGGTGGAAAGCACCGGATAAACAGCTGGCATCAGGATCACATCTACATGACCTCATGTTATCTGGTAATTACGGTGCTTAGGAAGTGACTAATAGGAAAGAATGCCATTACTGCCCTCTTCATCCATCCACCAGGAAAGACTTTATTAATCTGTGTTAAACACTACGTCATTATTTTCTTACTGCATGCTTCATCAGATTGAGTTGAAAATGGTTGAAATGGGCTCAAACTGCAGCTTGTAGCGTTTAAATGAACACATCAGTCAGAGAAGTCTTCAAGCTGAGGTTTCTCCTCTGACAGCAGTGAAATGTCAGATTGATCATGGTTGTGTATTGTTGTGTCTGAGGTTGCTAGGACTAAAATGTCAGTGGCTTTTTAGAGCCGAGTTGATAACTCGACCACAGACACACACAGTCATAGACACACACACACAATTCCCTGCAAGGTGAGAATAACTCTGGGACCCCCTGCCTTCCAGTCTGCAGCCTGAATCATGCTGAATCACGTTGTAATGTCTGTGTCTAACATGTGAGCACACACACACTTGCACACACATACACACCTTGGCTTGATCACCCCCTCTGTCTGAAGCTTTTGAAACACACATCACAGTCAGCAGACATCATTCAAAGATAGTCGCTCATAAATATCACAGCCAGGATGCATTGCTCACTCATAGCAACAGAGGTAAACACACAACACACACGCACATGCACACACACCTCCCTGACATTGAAGTGCACACAGTGTCTACAAAATGCATGTGCACACACTGAAAGGACGATCACTTATAAATGCAACATTCAGTGAATTAAATAAAAATTGGTGCATTATGTGCATATACCAATATCAAAAACATGCTCAAATAGAAATACTGTTCGCACACACACAGGAAGAAGAGCATATTGGTATCTCCCATGTGGTTTCCTTCAGAGAGTATGAGGCAACCACTCAGCACACACACACACACACTCACATTTCCGTCTGTTTAGTCCCATTTCATTTATTTACCAGTCTTCTAACGGTGTGCTGAGCAACGGCTACAGTCTGGTGGCTTGTTTCAGGGGAATGGAATTCACTGTGAGAGTGTCAGTGAGCGAGCGAGATTGAGAGAGAGTGAGAAAGAGAGCGAGTCATAGAGGAGAGAGGGAGGGCGTCTGAATGGAGAGAAGAACTCAGAGAAGTTATAGCTACAGCAGCTATGTCCTGGAAGTAGAGAGATGCTGGAGAAAGGACGGGAGGATTGTTCTTGTTGCACGAGAGAAGAAGTGAAAGAAGAAGAAGAAGGATCCTCATGATTCTGTTGAATGACATTTGACATTTAGTTTTAGAAGTTCTCTTTCATGGACACCACAAGTTTTGAGTCTTTGCCTGGATGCCTGCAGTTGTTTGAGATGCGGTAACTTTTTATTTTTGGGTCAGACTTTGGACGTTTATTCTTGTGGAGCTACCTGAAGTTTTGCCAGAGTTTGGGAAGCAGAGCAACAGTTAGTGAGTCAAGATGGACTTTCTAACGGACCCGACAGTCATAACGCCCATCCTGGTCGTGACTTTTCACTTCTTGACAGCAGCTGGATTTTGGTTTTACCGTCGCCGGCGTCGCCGGACACCAGTTTTTGAACAAGGTAAACTGTATCTTAATGTTTCTGTCCAACTGCTACTGAGATGGAAGGATAAGCTAAAGATTTTTCTACCTGTTCAGTTTTTAATGCAGTCTCTCCTCTGTCACTGCTGCTCCAGCTATAATTTATCTCTTCTTTGTAAAGGGAACAGGATGATTTAACTTTAGCTCCACGTGCTTCCTGTTTAGGCTCCACCCCTTCTGCTGTGTCATTTTTGTACAGGTCAACTGCACTTATCTGTCAGCATGTCACTGCTCTGTTTAAACTGTTGCTCTTAGCATTCAGTGCAGGACCTGCATGGTTTTTGATAGGCGTTGTTAGCATGATGCTGAAGCTTTTGTAGCATGCAGCAGTACCTCCATATTCCTATTTTAGTCTGAGTGGAATGTAAAGCAGCTTGTTCTGTAAAGAGCATATAGGTTTCTCCTGTTTCACCTCCCTTTGGAGTGAGTTACAGCTTTCATACGAGTCATTCTGTGCTGCAGGACTTGCTGTATCTCATCTTCTCCTGCTGCATGAGTCAGTGGAGCAAAGTCTTCCATATTTGGCTCTTTGTAGAGAAAGGCTGTTATATTTCATGGCCTATTGAATCATATAGTCACAGCCATGTAATTCAACCTGGAGTCTCCGGGCGTGTGTGTCTTCAGCTGCTTACGTGGCCAACTATGTCTTGTTTTTATAACTACATGCTCTACGGCAAACAACGAGCTTCTGTGCTGCCAGTAAGCTGCTAAGTTTAGTCATGTGTCTAAATATTCATAGCTAATTGTAAACACTGGGGTAACACCAAAGGTTTTGCTGCATGAAACAAATTCCAGCTAGATTTCGTAGTTACAGTAGGTTTAGTGCTAATGCTCAGTTAAAGCCTGATGCAAATATTCATGATGTAACAGCCTTTTGTATTCAAACCATTTTGATATGATGTTTATACTTCAAATCTAGTGGCTCCTAACATTGGAAAAACTGAGCTGAAATGTAGCTTAGTACTTGTCTGTAGATGAGACATTTGGTTTGGGGCACGAGTCTAATTTTGTCAGAATGCAACGATTGCTTTAGTTTCACCAGGGGAGAAATATCTGGCATGACATAACAGTGAAGATCGATGCAGTTGATCAATACTGAGAGAGCAGCAAATGCAACAGTGATGGTAAGAGAGACAAGGGGGCAGTTAAAGGGAGAAAATGTCAAGGCAAAGAGCCCCAAAGAGGCCGGATATTTTTGAGGGAGAATGATGAGAAACCTGGGCAATAATCACAAAGTGGAAATGACTCTTTCTGATATTATTTCGCCCTAAATCATGTTTTCTCTCACCCCGTCTCTCAACCTGAAAGATTGTAAAAACACGTCTAAAACCACTTCTTCTTTATAAACATTTCATCATTCTTTAAGTACCAAAGCTCTGCAGGAAGTTGCATTTGGCGTAGGTTATGTTGGAATATAAATGTATTACTGCATCTATGTAGTTCTGCTATTTCCTTTTACTAAACAGGGGTTACATGTTGTCCACTTGAATGGTCAGCTGAGGGTGCTGTGCCCATAATACTTCACTTACGGATTAGGAAGCTCAGCCGCTGTTGCTGCCTGTCCAGCATCCTGGACAAGTCGGTTGTGATGTTTGCAATAAAGGTAGTTCCAGATACATCCTCATATAGTTAATTAGCAACCGTTAAATGTGCGTGTCTCTGCGTCCGTCTGAATGATTTTGAAACCAGAATGAGGCCTCATACTTACTCAAGAGTCAAACTTGACTTTCATGTTTACTTGCTTGTTTAATCGCGTCTCCAGGTTCCAGAGGAGCTAGTGTGACACAGATAAGTGTGTGTGTGGTCACATTATGTGATGCTGCGGTCCTAAGCTTATTTTACTCATCACAGGAAACCAAGCCTGTCACAGTGGTAGGCCAAGCGTGCTAGGGTGTGTGTGGGTATGTAGTGTTAGAAATGAGCATGATGTGGTTTGTGTTGACACATCACGTAGATTATGGTGGTTTACACTTTCTGCGAAATAGCCAAACCTTGCTCTCTAAGTTTAAAACATGTGCAGCCTGTCCAGTATGCTTATCAGTAGTTGTAGATTAAATTGTATTTATTTGTATTACTTGTAATCAGATTACCCAGAAACAACAAAGATCCAGTACAAAATGGTCAGAAAAACTGGCATAAATGAAAGCAAGAAGAGGCCAGATGTGGTTTGATGTCGTGACCACTGAACAGGAGAGATAATGTCTTTATTTAGCTGTGGGTCAGTTGTAAAACCATGCTGACCTTCAGTCCCCGTCAGTTATTGATGTAGTTACCTGCCCCTTTAGGTTCTGATTTGTGTCTTTGGTCATTTCAGGCTAGCTTAACAAGAGAAAGCTTTTTTCATTTAAGCCCTCCAGCGTCTCTCGTCTTTGGCCACAGGAGGATGGGTTGAATCTAATCTAACGATGGAACTAACGAGGCTAGCTGGACAGCTGGTTAGTGTGTTAAATGGCACACATTAGCTACCAAGCGGAGAGAGAAATAGAAAGTTTGAATATTTAAGATTAAAACGACTTTTGAAAGCACAATCTCTCCTGGAAACTTGGTCTCCTCCGGTCAGCTAATTTGCAGATCTGGAGTGAACTTGTTCTCCTCTAAAAACAATTAGCATTCAATGTTGGTAGCTAAGACAGAAAAATGGGATGAAAAGCTGAAGGAAGGAAAGAAAGAATGACTTGAAAAAGCGAGGGATGGAGGTTGCTGCCAGCCTTTGAGTGTCACCAGAGAGGAGGAGGAGGATGAGGAGGCGGATAAATGAACCCAGGGAGCCAGTCTGGATAAAATAGAAACTGAAAAAGAAAGGGAAAGTGAAAGAAGAGAAAAAAACTTGATGGACTAGAAAAGAATGAAGAAAAGAAGGACACTCAGAAACGTCCCTCCCACTTTTAATTTCAATTGAAACAGAAGAGGAGAAAGCCAGGACACCGGAAGACGATGGAACTGACACGGAGAGAGGGAGATTAGAGGTGATAACGGGAGAAGGAGGGAGCGAGGGATAAGTACACTGCGTGGTATTAGAGGCATAAGCCCTGTCTGGTATTTTTAGTGTGGATGGTCCCATAGAGATGGAAAGAGAAGAGATTCACTGTGGAGGCACGGAGGAGAGGACGACTATGATGGCGAGAGGGAGCAAAGAGGAAGAGGACCTGGAGGAAGGCGGGTTGGAAATGAAGGAGTGAGGGCACAGGCAGAGGAAACGGAGGGAGAGCCGGAGAAGGAGGAGGAGCTTGTGTTAGTCTGTCTGAGCTTGTTGTGTCTGTAAGAGTGTGCGAGTCACTGACGCCTGGTACAGTGTGGAGCTACACAGAGCACACCTGCTGTACGAGTCAGGAGCTGCTGCCGTATCTTTGCATCATTCCTGATCTGGAAGGAAGGTCACATGACCTTCTGAGGACTCAGCGGTCATAGCTGAGCTCGCAGCCTGTGCAGACTCACGGCTTCCACACTGCTGATTCTTTCCTCTGTTTACTTATATATTTATTTTTTTGTAACATGACAGAGCAGAAATTATTCAGTACTGCGTTGGCGCTGTCCTGGCCATCTGAGCTATTTTGAGAGACAGTGCTGAACAAGAATGAAGAAGAGTTCAGGCTGTCAGCTGGGAGAGGAGTCAGGCAGTGAATTTTTCTTCCCATGATTGGAGGATGTGTTCCACACGAGGCAGTGTGAGCTAAAGCCTGCAAGAGGCCTCGTATTCACTGCTGACTGCTTATTGTCTCTGCCTGAACAGCACGAGTCTGGACTGGGGCCAGAAATATGACCATGGTTCTTCTTCATTATGTGTGTGCTCGTCATCTCCCATCTCTGTTGTACAAACACGCAGACATGCACAAATGAGATGAATGACTCTGCTTTGGCTGGTTTTCCTGTCTATATTAAATTAAGTCCGCCAGGCCTGAAATCCATCTCAGCCCAAGGCACAGCCTATCCCTCTATTTTCTCCAAGAGCCAGGAGCAGAAAAGCCTCGGGGCTGTTGACTCTTTTACAAAAGAAAGGCTTGAAAGTTTGGGTTAGCCTCTTAAGGAAAGGAAAAAGCAGGAGTAAAGGCATGGTAATAAAGGAAATGGAGATATCAGGCAGCTGCTGCATCTGGCTTTTGTCAGCTTGAACACAAAGAGTGCATGTTTGCATAGTGTGGCAGAACAAGCTTGCATTTTTTGGATGCTTGTGGCACGTAAAGAGGACTCAACAGTGGATTACATCATGTATGGGATTTTTTTTTGTTTTTTAGAAGCTTTTTAAGAACCTCACTGCAGGATACACGACTTCCTCGAGCTCCTTCAGTCAACTTTATTATTCCTCCTCTCTTCTGCTCTGTGACAAAACAGAAAACCACATCTAAATATGGATTTACTCGACATCTATGGTCCTGTAGTGAGTCAACTGAACAAGAGAAAATAAAAAAAGGAAATTGTGCCTCCGGATCGCACGTGTCAGCATGGAGAGTTGCTTACCTACGCAGAGAGAGGGTGGGCAGTTGTAGCAAGAAAACCGAGAAAGGATAAACAGAGCAGGCACCCCTGCAGCTCTGCAGAGCCACTGTCAGCTGCAGTCTGAGGACAGACCGTCTGTTGTGGCCTGGAAACAGAGAGCGAGCGAGCAAGAGAACAAGTGGCAGAGAGAGAGAGAGAGTGCCACTGCCTGGTGAGGAAGTAGAACTGAGTGAACAGGGAGGGAGGGAGGAAAGGAGGCTGTCCGTTTTCGACTGAGAGTGAGGAGCTGACGTAGACTTTGACACACGTGTGAGAGCAACTGCTGCCGGGGAAAGAGCGTGAGGGACAGAGGGAGCGGGCCGGGCAGGAGAGACTGACATGGCATCTACCACCGAGGAGAGAGGGAACGGGTGAACCGAAGAGACATTAAGCCGAGAGAGGAGTAGAGACTCTATTTGAGAAACTAGTAGTACCTGCTGTTGCTCTCCGGTGGCTCACACCCGCATCAGGATACGTGGAGGCAGCTTGTTGCCAGACACGTCTTACTGCTATAATTATCTGACTTCTGTCTTGGATTATGCACCGCTAGCACCAAATGGAGCGCTAATTAGCCTAGGTGGAAAGCATAAGAGCTGTGGAAGATGTGGCCGGACTACAGGAACGAATGCCATCTCAACGCTCACCTGTACTCGCTCATGTGCTGTGCAGGTCAGTGTGTGTGTCCCTGTGTGCGTGTACATGCTCATAGTGAAGCCGTACAGTGTTTGCAGTTGTTGTTTACATGCTGTCAGTGGCCAGAGAGGCTCCTGTCGCCACGTGTTTCACTGAGTGTTTGAACAGTTCCTGTTTGTGCACGTACCGTTGACAACAGTCATACTAAAGGTGGTCTCTATTAATCATTGTGGGTCTCAGGGCAAAAGGTGAGACATGGTGTGAGTTTGTGATTTGTTGTGTTTGGAGAGCGTGGAAGTGGGTGTGTACAGCGTAACAATGCACTCCTTTGTAGATGAATGAGTGCCTTTCCGTGGCTGTCACTCACATACCTCAACTCTGCTCATGCTGTTGGTTTTGGTTTTGTAAAAATAATCATGCGTAAGATCACACATGGTCGTTTTACGCCTTGATAACCACACCTTCAGATCTGTCATCGCAGGCTCAGTAATGACTGTTTAGCACAGTGCGGTTGACCAATTAACACGCCTGTGTGACCTTATAACACGTAAAAGGGCTCTGGGCTAACTAGCTCATCTTCCCCAGCTGGTTTTGGAAGCAAGGCGTGTTGCAGTGGTGGAACTATTTTGCAAGAGCATGTTGAAATATGTGTTCTCAGCTTGGGGGCTCGCCCTTTATGTAAACTCCTCAGTGTCTCAGACTGTATGTGCATAGTATGTGTGTGTTGTGCAGTGCTGAGATTGATCCCGAGTCTTCATCCAGATGAGGTATTTCACCTATTAAATCTAAAATGGAATTTCTTCTTTTGAAATCCTTACTACTTTTGGAGCTCGACTGTTGAACATGTCAGGACTGTTGAGACGCTCTGTGGCAAACTATGAGTGTACACGTGTGCACGCGTGTTTGTTTAGGTGTGGGTGAGTGAGATAGAAAAGATAACAAGATGTTGGAAGGAGGAAGTGATACCACCTCTCTCGCCATGGCTGGTCTCCCTCATGGCCTCACCATAGCAACTGATAAACAGCTGGCCGAAAGGGAGGTACCTGCAGCAGGCTGCGTTCTGATTGGCTGGAAGAGAATCTGTTTGACAAACTGGAGGGAAAATATTCTGTTGTCATTTAGCTGCTAAGTGTGTGTGAATGCTAGTCTATATTCAGGTTTTAACTGAAATGAAATTATTAGATATTGACAATATCTTTGACATTTAGAAACAGCTGATAAGTTATAAGGTTAAATATGATCAGAATTATTATCGTCATATATTTTTGTCTTTTAAAGTTATATTTTTATTTCTGCAGATATGTTCTTTGAAGGCTCACAACACGTGTGAAACTTCTTTATAACTTTAACAGGAAGAAGTCTTGATGTAGTTTTGATGTTTATCATACAGTTTTGTTTTATCGAGCTGCAAGTAGCTTTTTTTTCTCATTGTCGATTAATCTCTTGGTTATATATTCAAATTACCAAAGTACATGTAGAGGAAATATGTCCGGAAAAAGTGAAAATACGCATCACAAATTCCTGAAGCCACCATGACTTTTTCAGAAGTTTTGATCTGTGTGACAAGTCAAAACCCCTAAGATATTCAATTTGCTGTCACAATATACTAGAAAATCCTCACCTATACGAATCAGGTGCCAGATAATATTTGGCATTTTTGCTTTGATATTTAACTGAAACAATTAGTTGGTTAGCAAAACAGTTGCTGATTATTATATGTTCTCTTTCTGTAATGATGGAGCCCTAGTGTTTATCAAAGACCATGTCTGATGACGAGGAAAGGAAAACTAGCTAACCAGTATCACTTGAAAGGATGTTTAACTATCCCTCCAGAAGGAAGTTGGATATTTAACAGAATGGCGGGAACAGCGTCTGTGTTTTCTCCCAGACAGACTGATAGGAGCACAGAGACGCTCGATAGGAAGAACGGCTGTGTTAGTGTGGAAGAAGAGGTGGTAGTGGTGATTGGGGGGGACGATAACACAGTAGTGGCTCAGCATCAGGCTCTATTCCTGGCCTGGCTGCCTCACTCCTCTGGCCTGTGGAGGACGCAGGCTGGAGCTCTGCCTAGCTGCAGATCACACTTCAGTTAGAGACTGTGGAAACTGAGAGAAAGGTCAGACCTTTAGACAGTGAACAGACTAAATACTGAGGAATCTCCTTAGAGTAGAAAGAAAACATGCAGGTGGCTTTTTACCAAGTTAATAGCGGGAAAAGTTTGTTTTTCTCAAGCTTCAGAACCTGATAGCTTCAGCTATCAGAACCTCAGTGTACTCAGGATGAGGTCATCCAAGTAAGACATGATAAAGAAAGCTGCTTGTCACTTTACAAGAGGTCACGTTTGTAGATGTAGAGGTTTATTATCAACATGACCTCGGGTTGTTGTTCGTGAACTCAAATAACCTTCTGTTTGTTAAGTGTTTATCTTTACATCAGCTGTTCTACAGTGCCGCTTTACATCGATGAAGATATGTAGTAGTTGTTGTGAATATACATGTATGTTCTTGTATGAGAATCATCCGTTTACTCTTGGTTCTGGCTTAGAGTTTCTTTTATTAAGTTTATGAAATGAAAGTGTGAGTTAACAAAAAGGCTACGAGGGAGTAATCCAATACAAGCAGCCACTAAGCCTACGAAGTGTAAATGTGTGTGTGAGAGAAGAAAGAGCATCACTTTTCTGCAGACAGCCTGTCAAATTGTAATTCACAAATCCAGCATCATCATTCAGTGTCTCTGTGTTTAGTGCATTGCTTTGCCACTCTGAGCTGGATATGTTTCTGTGTGAGAGTGTGTGTGTGTTTGTGACCTCATCATCTACACAAATTAGTGGAATAAACACGCATGTTGCAGCAACCATGCTGGATTTGGATTATGTAATTAACCTCCCTCCTCTCTCTTTTATTTTTGTCTCCCTCAGATGAGCGGGACAGGGTGCAGAAGAAAACCTTCACAAAATGGGTCAACAAGCATCTCATCAAGGTAAGAGTCAAGAGTTCAGCTGGTTTGATATGTGTCTGTTTAAGCTTAGCATAAATGCTTGTAGGGTTATTTTTTTCTGAATGTTGAACTGAATGTTGACTCTTTAAGTTAGCTTCAGTGGAAATACAGTTTTAAACTTAACCACGTTACCTCACACCAACACGGATCGAACAAACTATAGAACTTGATTTTGAATCAAAGTTATGTCAGACAATCATCTATTACATGCGTACCATGGCTTAATATGTTTTATTTGATAAAAATGAATGTTTTTTTCATCTCCTACACTTTTGTAAAAAGCATATATTTAAGTCTTGGGTCAGGAAGGAGCTGCACTGTAGGTCTTTCATCTGGCAGGAGCTCAATAATAGCTTCAGAAGTGTCCTGGTAACCTGGTTGATATCAGTTTTATTGCTTGACTCGTTCCTACTGCTGCTTTATAAAAAAGCACATTGAAAAACTCTGTCTTACATTTCTACTCTCTCCATCTTCTTCGTCAGCCTCAGGGGCTCCTGCAGGTAATTAATAGCATATTTTATAGTAGAATATGAGCTTCATAAAAGAGTTAAGACTTTAAGTTTTTTAAGATTTGTCATGCAGATCCTCCGCTCTGTCCCTTCTCTCCTGCTTTCTGGCATAAAATTAGAAAAATACCAAACCTGCTGTTTCCTCTCGCTCCACTTCACTGAGCTGCAACAAGGAGGTTTCATCAGTCCTGCTGATGATGTTAATGTGGTCTTGTCTGAGCAGCCGACGATGAGCATCTGTCAATAGATGCACATCTGTCCTGATCACTCTGCCTGTTTGCTCTGTCACTGTTGGTAATGGCCCTTAAGTTAAGGCTTGTTAAACGGTTTCTGTCTGTGTTCACACTTTAATCATGTTTAGCAGCAAAAGCAAAGTGCTGAATAAAGTAAACGTGAGTCGTGAATTAATATTTCATTGCAGTTGTGAACATAAAGTGTTTACTTGAATGCAGATATTAAATTATTGATTTGCAGACTGTCTTTGTCTAGGCAGGATTCTGCTCATTGTATTTGAAGGCACCAATAAAGAAACAAGTGAAGGAATTACTTCTGACAAGCAGCTGCAAAGTAAATAAAATCTGTAGTTCTTCAAATCAACATCAATTTAAATGTTGTCTTAGGTTAACCACATTGATTGTTTTCCCTGAAGATAAGGAAGGGAAAGGGAAGCATTGATTTATTGTAGCTATTTAGAAACGGTGTCTCCTTTTATAGGTCACAGGCAGCTGTCTTTGCTGCCTACAAGTGTTCATACTGTCACATCTGTCACATACACATGCCACTTCTATCACATTCATAAGGTACAGTATGTATAGCATGTGTTACACACACACACACAGGCATAAGGTATTTCTGTCACATGACCGGGGAATGAAGCGTCTGTCTGACCCCATAACTGCGACTGTCGTCACAGTGTCCAGCCTGTGAATGTAACCCTATATCAGCTGGCACTGCCAGACCCACCACTGACTGTAAATGTAGGTCAGAGATGGAGAGTGGGAGCAGCAGCAGGAGAGACGGGATGATTTGTAAATGCCATGCCCATTTATTTGTAAAAGCTTTGTTCTGTTTCATGTTTTTGTGTTTACTCTCTATTACATGAGACCAGAGCTGGAATTATTAATTGATATATTGATGACACATTGACATTGTACAAGAAATACAACGGCAACTATTTGATATTTGATATATTTATAACAGTTCTTAAATGTGAATATTTGCTAGTTTTCTTTTTTTTTTTCAATGATAGAAAAATTTAAAACACATTTAAGTTTGTTACTATGACTTGATTGGACCAAACTAACAAAGATTCAGGGAATTGTGATGTTTTTCCCCCAAATATTTTTTTGAAAAAATAAAGACTTACACAGAGGAGATGAATATGAGAGAGAGATGATATGCTTTTTTGATAAGACAACTGATAATTTAGTTTGTAAATGCTGCTCTTCTTAAGTCAGTTAAATTTGG
Source organism: Acanthopagrus latus (assembly GCF_904848185.1). Lineage (NCBI taxonomy): Eukaryota > Metazoa > Chordata > Actinopteri > Spariformes > Sparidae > Acanthopagrus > Acanthopagrus latus. The sequence goes on along the minus strand of NC_051041.1, from coordinate 4,474,947 downwards.
TGCGTCCCTAATTAGCAGTCAGTTTGAATGATTTGTTGCACCCTTAATTGAGAGTGAGAGAAATGGCTGAATTAGAAATTTTTCAAACGGAAATTGGAAAAAGTTAGAAACCACTTCAGACCGCCCACATTAACAGACTTTTTCCAAAGAGAGAGAAATAAAGCACGACAAGAGTAGGACGGGAGGAGCAACGCAGACAGTGGCTCCAGGCAGCGTAATGCACCATGAACAACTGCTGTTCTCTTACACTTCATTTTATTCAACTGCACACTTATTCACAGACACACGCAGACACACACTGCCAGCCATTACATTAGCACAGAGGTCATCCAGAGTTAGAGGGTTGTTTTTATCACAGAGAGTGCTGTGATTTACTGTCGTAGTGAGATAGAAGGATGAAGGGAACGGTGGAAGGAGATGAGGATGGCATTAAGACATCGATAACATACAAAAGAAGAGAAACAACTCGTGTTTCATCTGTTGAAATATCTGCTTCAGAGGAAACGTTTCAAATAGTGATTGTGTCCCAACATTGTGTTCTTGAATAGAGAGTGGGGTGAAATAGTTCTGAGTACTACATCATGTATTGACTCTCAGCCAAGACTGTTGGTTCTACAAAGCTCCACCCTATTAGCAGGGATTTAGAGACAAACACAGAGAATAACAGAACTAAAGGTCAAGAGGAGAAATGATTAGTTAAGAAAGACAGAATAGAAAAAGTAAGCTCCCGAGACAAAGAGGGGGGACAATAAAGAAAAGATAGAGACAGACCAGAGAGTCAGACAAGGACAGACAGGTGACAGGTGACATCATCCCCCTCTGCTTCCTGTTTGCTCTGCGTCATGTGTGATATGCTTTTGGCTGCTCAGGTGTGGAGGGTGTTAACAAGCGTGTGTGTGTGTATGCATGTGTACAATGCAAATAGGGGCCAGTATAAACACTGGCCTCCCAGCTACCTGCTGGCCTGCATGACAGGCTTTGACCCTGTAGGCTGTTGACATGGTGAGCACAAATCCGGTAGTCATGGATTAAGAAGTTAGGAGGAGACAAGAGGTTGGTCACAAAGATGATGAGCTGTGAGCTGTTACTGTAACAAGATGTTCAATTTACCACATGCAGTCTGTCTCATGTTGTAGATTAAATGAGCTGCACACAGTGATCAGGCATTGCTCTCAACTCTCAACTATCCAAAAGTAAACATGCAAGTCGAGCACTGTTTGTTGTCTCATGGTATTTTCCCTCTTATTCTAGTAAAGTTGCACAGCTTATCAAAATACAATCAAAATTGTAAAATGACCAAGTGCAAAATCCAAATCAAAACAGCTTTGTAATGAAGCAAGTAGTGCTGCAGAGATGCCCTGGCCCACAAATCTTGTCTACCAGGTGTAAGAAAATGTTACGTCATCATGAATTTTGATGATATTTTTTTTAATGAGAAAGAAAGTGATCATATATATATATATATATATATATATATATATATATATATATATATATATATATATATATGATCACTTTCTTTATATATATATATATATATATATATATATATATATATATATATATTTTTTTTTTTTATTTTTATTTTTATTTTTTTTTTTTTTTTAAGCGTCAACCTGTCTGCCTCAGAACTGTAAAGTGTTGCTACACATGACCTATTTGGGGTTTTAGATGACATTTGGGGTTTGAATGACATTACTAATAGCACATCCTCAATGCATTGAGATAGATGCCATGATTCATCCTGCCACCCAGCAATAGTTGTCAAATAAAAAAACATATTTGTACAATTTGTGAAAAATAATATAAAACATTTGAAGCTTTTTTAGTTGAACAAAGGTGTTAAAATGATCCAGATATTTAGTCTGACCCAGATTTGTTCAGTGCATCAGCACAGTTCAGTGCAGCGCTGTTGCCCAGGTGTCGTCAGCTTGCCTGCGGTCTTTAACATTACCTCTGCTGTGGTCCTGAAGGCATCTGACAGCTGCCGTCACTTCACATCAGACACAGCTGGTTGTGTGTGACACATCTCTTAAGACCCACATATATGCACAACAAACAAAGCTACACATCCAGCTGGGTGTCAGAGAGCAATTTCACATACAAGATACATACAGATTTTGCAGCACAGTAGTGAGTATCACACACTGGAGTCTACTGTACACTTTTTTGGTGTGTTGTGTCATGCAAGGGGACTTTCTGATGGGCCATCTTTGGACACCCATGGAAACAAACAAATATAAACATCAAAATTTCCCTTGATAGGCAGGATGTTTGGCTCTGCGGCTTGCTGTAATAGAGGTACACAAAACTGCTCAGAGCAAAGAAAATAATAATTTTAAACATTGTTCTAGGCTTGGTCAATAATCATCATTTATTAGAACTATCCTTTTGATAAGGTTTTGTTGGTGGTGGTAGTAAGGATCAATTATTACAGGAAACCAGTGACACTGTCCAGATGATAAATGAATGGAAATTAGTAGAACAGGATTTTTTCAGGGGTTTGGTTTCATTTCAGATCAGAGGGTGGGCTTCCAGTAAGAGAGACAAACCACTCATTCAACCCAACTTGGAACCGTGGGCCTGCTTTGACACATTGAGACACAATTAGACAAAAACAGCACCTCATTTCCAGTCAGTGTTGAATGCACCATCTCTTCCCGCCATCTAATTAACACATGTCCCATCAGCTCCCTTCTAAAACAGCTGATGTCAACTGAGGATGCAGAGAAAGAGGCAGCAACAGAAGGGCGTGATGTGACACCGATGAGCGAGGAAGAGGAAAATAGATATGGGAAAGTAAGAAAAGAAGTTATTGAGGACAAGTGGAGGGATGTTGTTACTTTTGTAGTTGCAGTCAGATAATTTTGGCTCTGACCTCAAGAGAAACTGAAAAAAGCAAATAAACATCTTTATTTTAAATAAACATAAAGACAGTTTTTAATGTATATTATTAAACTCATAACTTAGAGACTGAAGACATCCAGTGCTTACTCTCTCTGTCTACTCTTGTGACAGTCTTGCCCTCTTCTGGTGTAATGTGGTAGCACAGTTTCTTGTCCTGAGGCCAGGACTGCAGCAAAACTTTTATCAGTGCAGGTGCAGCGTGAAAAAGGGAAAATCACTGTAATGCGGGTGGACATGTGCCCTTGGTTGCCTCAGTGGATCTGCATTTTTGGAGCACCAATTTTAAAGCACTTTAGGTGGAAATGTTTGACCTTTGTTGCGTGCCAACCCCCCTCTGCTGCTTACCAATGAAGAAAAATAACTAATTTACAAAAGAAAACCTTTTCCCTTGCTAACGCTTGATGTGCTGTGCATTTCTGCAGCTACTTTATGGTTCTTATTGGGTTTTTTTTTCTTTGACAAGCTGCTGAAGTAGAAAGTAGCTTAGATAGAAGCGACCCAGAAACAAGCTCTTTTTAGTCATATCTTTGTATTATGCCTTTGATGCAAACGTTTGCAAATAAACAAATGCAAACAGTGTGTTTGTATTTCATAATTCATTGTCATTTTTTACTTATTTTTGGTTCTCCTTTTATGTAAGAGAGCAGGTGTGGAGGCGAAGTTTCTCACCATCATCAAGTTGAAAATAAGGTCTCATAAACAAAAATACAACTACAACATTTCAAACTGAAGTCCTTTGATTCACACAAAAGATGGAGAAACTATGACGTGATGAACACTATTTCTCTGCAGCATTCTCTGTCTTTCTGAGTGTCCCACTTTCTCACAAAAAAAGCTCTGTTGCTGATCAGGCTGCTGAGTCACAGTTTCAGCAGCGGTCGCCAGCGGTGACAACCCACCCCCACCCCAATCATTGAGAAGGGGATGTCATGGCAACAGAGACAAGAGGCCACAGCTGGTGCTCCGTCTCTGTAGGCCTGGCAACCGCTGTCAGCAGCCCTGTCAGCTGTGGGGCAATCGGGATGCAGATGTCAGTAGTGTTGAGTCAACAGAGGGATGATTAGAGTGTGGAATTAACTTTTTTTTCTGTCTCTCTCTCTCTCTCTCTCTCTCTCTCTCTCTCTCTCTCTCTCTCTCTGTCTCTCTCTCTCTCTCTCTCTGTCTCTCTCTCTCTCTCTCTCTCTCTCTCTATGTTTCTCCCTTTCCACTCTTCATTCCTCCTCCTTGACGCTTCCTTCTCCCTTTCTTTTTTGCCTCCGTCATTCCCTTTCTCAGGTGAGGAAGCACATCACAGACCTGTACGAGGACCTGAGAGATGGACACAACCTGATCTCCTTGCTCGAGGTCCTCTCTGGAGTCACCCTGGTATGGACTTTTATTTCTCTCTCACACTCACCTGCACAAACACATGACTGTTGTGCCATTTATTATTCCAGGTGACTCTCTGCTCCAGGCTGACACACTATTGATGGCAAAGTTGAACAACCTGGCATTTTATCACCAGTATGTCAGTAAACAGAGTTGCATCAGTTTGAGCTCCAGCGGTCTGACTCATGCCAACACGATGATGTAAGAGTCTTAGTCCTGATTCTGACAGACAGGCAGGCCCACCACGTGACGCAGGCTGGTTTAGAGGCAGACAGGTAGACTAACAGAGACAGACTGCTGACTCTTGTCTAAAACAGTGCACACACTGCTTCTTTCTGACACCGTCACCTTCATGAACAATGATCTCTGTGTGAGAGTTAAACTGACTTTGTGTTTAGGTGTTAATTTTTCATTCATTTTCAGTCATGGTATATTTGTCCCCTTCTTTTATGTGCTTCCACCCTCTTTTATTCTGTCGTCTGTCTCACACTACATCTCTTCTTCCTGTTCCTCTCTCTTTCTGTCTCCCATTTCCGACCCTTCTGTTACCATAGCAACAGAAGAGCGGCCCTTCATTGAAAAGGGCATACGCCTCGCGGGCCCCTCCTCTCATCTTGCTGGGAGTGGAGGATGAGGAGGAGGAAGGAGCTCAGGGAGTATGTTCCAATCAAACCCTCGTCCCCCTCCACTGCTCACTGTTTCACTTCTGACCTTTGACCCTTCAGCTTTACCCTCTGGCCCATAGGTGGAGCTGTGGGGCTGCATGAGAGTGCTGTGCCACTGATCTCTGACCAGCATACCGGGCTGTACATGACACCATATAATGCTGTCTTACTGTGTGACACGAAGGCAATCATTTCTGTTGGGTGACAGCATCATGACAAATGTTTTGATGTTTATTTTATGTTATAAATGTGTGTTCCTCTACAAACAGACAGAAAAGTTAAAGGTCACCAGCTTTAGAATAAATACTTGGCTTTAAGTTCGGAAAAAAGTTTTCACCATAAAGATTTGAAGTTTTCACCCAACAATGCCCTAAAACAATTTTGCATGAATTGCACAATGAAATGTAGCTTAAATATCATCATACACACAGTCAGACACACCTTTTTTAAAAATGCGATCTAATGCAACAGCTCAGCCATAAATTCTACCTTTACAACATTCAGTTTTGATCAACAATGTCAAAGAGTGTTGAGTTGGAGCTCATTATACTGAGAGGTGTTTCTAATTTTTTGTCCACCCGTATACAAGCCAGAGAATATTAGAAGCACATTTTAATGTAATGCAGTCTGGTACAACACATCACTGACACACTAACACAACCTTGAATAATACACAGAGTTGACTTAACCTCATCTGTCAGTGTCAGCAAAAACTGAGCATCATAATCTTCTTAAATGAAAGTTTGTGGTAAATCTGTTGTTGTATTTTATATGACATTGCAGTAGATCATACCTAATAAAGCAACCAGGGAGTGGATACTCAAAGGTTTTTCAACAGAATTTGCTGTTTTGATGCTATTATGTTTGACTCATAAAAATCAGTTGTGTTATTTGCATTAAAAAAAGGACACATTTGAGATACTGAAATTTCAGGACTGGACATTCAAATGAATAGATAGATTATAGATTTTTAGCATATTGATTTGTTTTTCATTCAGATCGATTGTTAGACCCATTAAGACATTAAGGGAACCACTAGAGTGAGCTAACAACAACAGTGCAGGTGGAGGAAAACATGAAATGGCACAAACCGTGTGTCTATTCACAGAATGTAAACAAATTAAAAACATACACCCATAATCACATACACCACCCTCTCCTCTCCTCTCCTCTCCCTTCCTCTCCTCTCCCCTCCTCTCCTCTCCTCTCCTCTCCTCTCCTCTCCTCTCCTCTCCTCTCCCCTCCTCTCCTCTCCTCTCCTCTCCTCTCCTCTCCTCTCCTCTCCTCAGTATTTTCTTGATGTGATGACTAATCCTGAGTGAACCTTCTCTTTACCAGCACAGTGTGAACCCACATCTGCATCCTGCACTCATGTTTTCTTTGCAGCAAGCGTGTGTTTGTTATTTTTTTCGTGTGTGTGTGTGTGTGTGCGTGTTTGTGTGTGTTTTCTCTCTTTCTCTCTCTTACACTAAACCTTTCTTCCCTCTAAACTGTAATCTGGGTGTCTGTTTATGAACTTTCAATGTTGAATCAATACAATGAGAAAAATGGTGTGATATGAAGTTTGCATTTTTCATTTTAAAGCAGCATGGTTTGAGTCATGTTTGCTCCTGAGTTCTGGCATGTCTTTAACGGCTCCTGTTGAAGACAGCGCCCCCTGGAGGACCATGTCATGTCAATACAACCATGCTGACTTCACTGCACTGTGGATTGAATTCAGCTTTATTTGCTCACTCACTGCTGCCTCTTGCATTTGTATCACTAAAAACTACTGACTTGAAAATCGTTACCTTCCCTTATAGTTTTTTCTCATTTCTTTTCTTTCCAGCCCAGAGAAAAAGGGCGAATGAGATTTCATCGACTACAGAATGTCCAAATAGCGCTGGACTTCCTCAAACAGAGACAGGTATGCACTCAAAGTAACACAACGTGGGGATTCATATCACTTCAGCTTCAGTGTACAGAATGACGTGGAGCACATGCAATATGAGTAATTGGAACATAAATCCTTGGGTTGTGTCTCGTCAAAAGGCACTCTTAAATCTATATCTTCATGAAGCATCTGACGGTGTCCCTTCTTAGTTTCTTAGTTTGGTTGTTGTATTTACATGCCTGAATAGGATCATATTTCTCTGTTGCCTGCCAGCAGGAGCCTGCAAGCAAGGCTCGCTGTGCTCACAAGCAGCTTATTAACTGAGTAAACAGTTGACAGTTTTGCTTATTTATAATCCCATGAGATGAGTCAGAGGAGTCAAAGCAAATATTGTTCCAGACCTGTGGCTGTAATCTGAATGAGGACAAACATGAAAGTTTGTGCTTACTTCCTTACTTTGTGCATTGTCCACAAGGATCTGAATAATTTGAAAAATATTATAAGTATTATTCCAGTCTGGCGTGACCCACGCTTAGTTCAGTGGTTCTGTATCCATAAATATGACAATGACTGAATGTATGACTAATTATGGTTATCAGTCTCTTGCACTTTCTGTAATTTAACATGTACAATCTAAAATCCTATCAGGTGGGAGACAATTAGATAAAAAGATTTTATCAAATGGGGGTCTGTTGTGTAATTTGTTTCAGTTTAGGAGTCCTTGTTTTGAAAAAGCACAACCACTGCTGTTGTGCATTTTGTTGTGTTAGGATTTCCAGGTATTAGCACTTGCTGACCATTAAAGTCCGTGTCAGCATCTTTCTTTGCACAGTGGCATACGTTGTTTCATAACTATTTGCCTTTTGGTGCAGTGGACAGAGTTGCATCTTCTTCTAACACTCATCCTGTAAATCTATATAAATGTACCAAACGTTTTACTGAAAATGTCTTAAATTAAGAGAGACAGGGCTATTTTAAAACAGTAGCATCCTCACCTTATTTTACATCCTTGTTGTATCTGCAGTACTGGGCAGATTCTGCATCTTTCATTGTTCCCTCTTGCCTGCTGATACTGTCATGGATTAATCTCTTTTACACCAACTCTGCATTTCTTCATTTACTCTGAATCTGCAGCTATTTCTCTCATTTAAGACACCTCATGTAGGTGTTAAATACTCTCAAGAACACATCTTTCTTAAATTGTGTCTCTCTGGTCTCGTTCCCTGGAGACAGCAGTGGCGGAGGACTGACCTCTCGTTCCTCTGAATCCTTTCTGGGTTTCACTGTAGACCTAATTAGACAGTAGCCTTGGTGGCTGGTTAAGCTCAAGCTACACAATATATCAAGGTCTCAGAGAGTCTCTCACACATAATGGGTTTGATATTTGGAGTTGAGGTCATTTTTCATCCTTAATATGCAGAAGTGAAGACGACTTGTGTGTTTTCTTCTCATTTGTCCAATTTGGTAATTTAGTAAACTAAACAAAAAAAAATCTTATATTTCCCCTTTTCTTAGGTCAAACTTGTGAACATAAGGAATGATGACATCACAGACGGGAACCCCAAGCTGACGTTAGGTCTCATCTGGACCATCATCCTTCACTTCCAGGTCTGTGCGCTTCACATGCGGATCTGTAGCTTCTGGCTCTGTGTTTCCTGTGTTGGACTTAATTAATGTTTATTTCAGTCAAACCAGCATCTACATATCTTCTTGAATTCTTAATTTGAAGCTTAATGGGCAGCTGAAGGTTCTAATATCCAGCTCTTAATGAAATAATACCTCTAATTGATAATGTACTAATTGAGTTATGGCCCAGAGCATTACTGCCGCGATACAATCTGGTTTATAAATGGATTGAAATGGAAACAAATTGCTCGAAATGTGGACTGTATTTCATGGCATCTCTGTCCAGCAGTTATCATCACTGCTAGTACAAGCTGAGCTCTGTGTGTGTGTCTGTGTGTCTGTGTGTCTGTGTCTCTGTTGGCAAACAAGTGTTAACTTATGAAACAGAGGAGGTTGCTTTTTTTACTACTGACTGGAAAAAAGAAAGTGTGTTTGTGTATGTTCATGTTCTTCCATGGAATCTCTGAGCAAGAAGTGCTGTTGAGTTTTAAGTGTTTCCTGCCAATATTATGGTTTACTTCACGGTCTAAAGTGAGAATGTACAGACAGCTGCTCCCGCTGAGGACGGAGAAACCTGCAGTCTTTTCTCATTTTAGTTTATGTACAGTATTTCTGTGAGTGTTTCTATCTGTGTTGGTGTTCTGAGTCTGTGTTATGAAACCTCCTCTTGTGGGCCCTTACAAGAAGTCATCCTTAAAAACGTCACATGAGGATGCTGACTTCAATTTGGCTGTTGGACAGCTCATGCATAAAGAGAACATACACAGGGAACCGCATGTTCAATCTCAAGGCTTTCATTTAAACCCTGATCCTGGATTTACAGTTTATTCCTGTATATCAGGCATATGTGTCTTTGACTGAAATTGTCCCTTTAAAAACATGTCGCCTGTGGGCTTGTGGTGCTCCATCAGTGCGGAGAATAAATCCTCATTAACCCAGGATGTTGGCAGCTCTGGAGTTGGACCAAGAGTTTATGTGCAAGGACTGCACCATGTAGACTCTGATTATCAGACAAGATATATACTGTATTGTACCATCCATATGGATCAGGGGTTAATCTAAAGCTGTATACAAACAGTGGGTAAAAGTGCTACACAGTAAAAGACGAAAGAAAAAAAATTGTCAGAGACTTTGATGGCTTTCAGCTGCAGGTTCTAAATGAAGAAAAATGTCTAAATACTGTGTTATTAATACTAGGAATTAAGTGTTGTCTGAAGTGCAGTGTGTTTATTCTGCAGTTAGTCATTTGAACTGTTGTGTTTTCTTTTTGGTGTTCCTGGATGGCTGTAGCCTGCAGACAGGGTTGTACTCTGTTGAAATCATTACAGCGGGTCTCACATCACCGCTGTGTCCGAGTCACACGTGACAGCTATGTAACAGACAAAAGCAACTTAATAGCAAGACTTTTAAAAAAGACCAAAACTTCCTCAGCTTCTCATTTTCTCCCCTATGATGTGTTGCTGGAACAGACTGCTTTTTAGTCCCAATGATTTCTGATAAGGTCATGAAACAGTTGTTATTGCAATGGTTGACCACTAGCCCGTGCTGCGATGTGACCCTCAACAAGGTGACACTACTAGCTGGTTGCTATGGAAACAGTAGTGCATGACACCCTGGCAACCGTTTCAGTGGGCATGACTCAGCAGAACATGGTGTTACAGAGAGAGAGAAAGGTGGAGGGAAGACGTGATGCAGGAGGAAGTCTTGCTAGCCCAAAGTTGATGGACAGGACGAGGGCGGAAACAAGCTGCACAAGTTCTGGAGGGAAATCAAAGATGGAAAAAAGAATAAGTGGAAAGAGGGGATTGGCCTGCAGAGCAGCAAATAGTTTTGTAGTTTCCAGAGTTCACTGAGTTCAGAAGATGACGACAGTTTTACATTAGAGCTGCAGTGAGAAACTCCAGTCACACAGAGCTCTGTGTCCCTGCAGTGGGTTGCAGTTCAGTGATTATTACTGGAAATGCATCATGTTGTATCAGCAACATGTGCTCCAAATGATACTGTATTGACTGTCATCTCTTGCACACATATTAACACTCATTGTTGAAAATCTTTGAAAAGAACTGCTTTTAGTGCAATACTCAAGATTTTTGTCACAACATGACTATGAAGATTAAGATTATGCGTTTACACAAATCTTTCAGTTATACGGTGCATTACAGCAGAAAGCTGCAGAGTTAATCCTGCAGCCACTGCAGTTTTATTTGCCATATTTCACTCAATGTCAATGTGACACAAATATCCACTGTTACTGAAATATGTGACCCAAATCAGTGGAGAAATCTATAATTTCCACATCAGTCCCACCGGCCGCTGTGGTCTGATGTTCATGATGATGAAGAAGCCATTTCTGGAAACAAGCCTGCAGGTCTTTGTGACCAGGACATGTATGTGCCAATGAGTGACTCAGCACATCAGCTAATTATAGCAGCTTACTCAGTGAGCTATCATTTTTCATTTGGGTTATGACTGTTGTTAGTCATTATTTCACTGGCACATAAAGTTACAGATGAGGTGGCTGCTCAGTGGCATATCACTCTGTCAGCTGGCTCTGACAGCCTGCCTCCTCAGCAATCCTGCTCAAGCCAAAGAGCTTTAAACACAGGGTTTTTTTCTCCGTATATCTCCTGCAGATATAGTGAAACCTTAATCTTTTTTGCAGGATGGTGACCGTAGCTTTCGTAGCTTTAATTTTGCTTGTAGAATCATACAGACAGCTTTCTATCGACTTTTCTAGGTTCCACAGTTCAAAACATTACCATGTTTTGATTAATATCATTATTGATTTTACATTTTCATCATAATTGGGGATCAAACCTGAATGGCACATAGTGTAAATGTCAAATACTACTACAGCTCTGATGATTGTCTGTTTTCACCCACTTTCTATGATAGAAATGAATCAATCTTATTACTTGTCCTTAATTGTTCAGCTGCTCCCTAGTTGACCATGACTGCAGTTACTCAGTCAAACCACTAGGTGGCACCAGCTCAGTATACTTATCCCAGTGTGAGACGTCCTGTTTGTGGGCCCTCCTCCTGCTGCACTGTGTCTGACTGTGAATGGATAAACTAGCTGTACGTCACTGCCAATTACTTGTGATTTCATTTCTGGTCTGGTGAAGAAATTCATTACTGTTTCACTGAGCTGCTTCAAGGCAGAATCATCTGGTGGAGTCACTTTATTGCTGTTGTTCCTTGTAGTAATTTAACCCTGCAGTGCATCAATCAATCACCATCTGTGTCGGTCCAGACTGATTTTGTGTAGACAGTAGTAGTGCAGATGCCCATTTTAAAGTGATTCAATTCCTTTAAGTGAATGTTGTTCTCCACTGTACCACTATGCCAAGACAGTGCAGGTGTTTAAGCATACATCCAGAGCTTAGTTAACTCCTAAATAATGCTCAAGTGCTTGAAGAAGCCAGAAAGATCTACATGCAGCGCCATAGTGAAGTATGCTTTTTGAAGTAATTCATTTTTCCGAAATGGTCAGAATTGCGTGACTTTTTTTTAAATGTTCCCTCCAGAATAGTTGTGGGATTAAAGAATTTAAAGACTCAGCCTTTTAAAGCTATACTGTTTTCAGATGGAGCCTGAATTATGATAATTAAAATCTCAAGATAAATAACTGCTTCAGTGAAATTATTGACTAAAGAGCTGCTAAACATATGATCAAAGGTCTTCTGAAGGTCCAGCATGCAGTGGTTCAGATGAAGGTTGCCATCTGATTACGACAGCTCATGATGACGTGTAGCCACACTGAAGGGATAAAAGCCTCTGGGACTTGATTAGTGCTTTTCTCCCATTGGTTCAGTCCTTTCCATGTGTGTTGGTGTGGAGTGTTCTCATGTGCTTTTCGGTTAATGAGTGAAGATGGATTAGCTTTGCTTTTCAACCACTTGAGAGCGCCGCCTGTTAGTGGTCTCCATCCATATCTGTCTCAGTGAAAACATTCGCCATACATTAGCCACTTTACTGCATATGCAAAGTATCATGAGTTCATATATCTGCAGTGTTGGTGCCACCCAGTGATGAATTCCCTTCTGCTGCAGTGTTATAGCCATGCTGCTTGTGTACAGGATACCAAGTATGCATGAGCTCGACATGTGCTCTGTTTTTTTACATCCTGTGAAATAAGTATGCCTTCATGTGTAGGACACATGGATAAAATCTTCTGTCCTGGGATTATTTGTTTTCTGTGAACAGCCCAAAACCCAAATATACAATTTATATAATGACATAAATGATTTAAACAATGAATCCATCCATTAATACTCATTTCAGTATAGCACTCACCGTTTTCTGTTTTTCAGTAATCAGATAGAAAAGGACTATTTTAGGCTAATCCAGTGGATTGGTAAAATCCAGGTTGCTCATCCCCCTGATGCAGAAATCCTGCAAATTATATGTTGCCAATAAAAATGTTGCCTGCAGGGATCTGATACAGCCAGTGGTATTGAAAGCTCAGCTTATAGAAAAGTGTCTCATTTCTATTGACCCATATCTTTTTTTCTGCAATAAGTTGTGTGTGTCATACACATATGTGCTGTTTCCTATGTTTATGCTCTTGATGCTTTCTTGATGCAGCCTCCATCATCCCTTCCTGATTTTCTTCCTCCTTTCCTTTTCAACTCTGTCTTAATTCCTTCAAATCTCTTTCATCTCTCCCTCCATCTCCCTGCTCCTCTCCTTTTAACCCCAGAGCCTTTCATAACCTGTAGCTTGATGGACAGGATTGAAGGGAAGAGATGGAAAGAGAGTGAGACCAAAACAGACTGAAGTGCTTAAGCGCTTCTGATTTATGTTGCAGAGATGCAACAGTCTGATTTTGATTTGATTTCTTCTTGCTGTTTTCTGCCCGTCCCTGTTGCGGGCTGTCATTCAGGGACACTTTTGGGTCAAGTGTGTGTGTGTGTGTGTGTGTGCATGTGTGTGTTTGTGGCATAGAAAACTGCTCACTAACAGCCAAGCGAGAGAGAGAGAGAGAGAGAGACAGAGACAGAGAGAGGCAGGAGTAACGAGGAAGCGGATAGGAGGAGGGATCCAAGAAGGGAGGGGTGGATTGAGAGAGTGAGGGATTGAGCAGAAGAGAGTGTGAAGCTGCAGCAGCCGGGAGATAAAAGCTTTTCTCTCCCTCTGCCGGCGTCTGCGTGCAAGGGATACAGCAGAGGAGTGAAGCCAGCCGAGGGAGAGACGAGTCCAGGCTGCCTGCTGTCACTGGAGCTCCTGGCTTCGCCCGATCAGCAGGCCTCAAAACACAAACGCACAGCAGGACAAGACACACTCGTGGACACGTATGCAGAAGGGATCACACAGCTGACCAGGGGACCGCCCAACCTCGCAGGCTCACACACACACTCAGACTCTCTCCTGGACTGCCACACACTTGCCGTTTCTCAAGCCCCTACCGTATCAATCGGATCAATCCAGCCATGCTTGTCTGACGGAGCCACGGCTTGCTTTCAGCTGGAGACGCCCTGTGTTCCTGTTTTTACTCTATGCACGTCTTTGTTATTTAAGGGGACATGGAGTGCGGACCCTCTCGTCCTTACCTCTGCCGCTGTGCTGTGTGGAGTTCGGGACTGCCCTTCACTGGACACTGAATCCCTTTGGCTCTGTTCCAGATACACATCCGTACCTTAAGTAGGTCTGCTACTCGAACTGGATCTTGACGAGACCCGAGCTAAGTCGACAGAGGACCAGCTTCTTCTACCACTCCTCCTCCTCTGCCTCAGAGTCTAGCTCCTACCCCAGATGCCTCCTCTTGATCAGATCTAGGGGACATGCTGAGTTATTAAGACACAAAAAAGGCACAAGAGAGGAGAAAGAGCATGAGTCTTTTTCTCCAGCTTGCTGTGTTTCAACATAGGATATAGGCTAAGTACCCCCACCTCCTGCAAACTCTGGATTTTGTGAGGCTGTTGCATCGTCGCACTGCACCACCTGATGAAGGGGAAGCTTGCATGAGTTACTGGCAGACTGACAGCAGGACACAGGAGGTTTATGATTGGACAGTACTGCAACACATTTCTTCGCCAACTCTGGTCCTCAGGGAGTCTGACATTGAGGTGGGGGGAATACTGGTATCCTGGAGAGAGGCATGTTATGCTAAGCTGTCTGGGGAGCTTAAGGTGGAGTCTGTCTGGGCTCAGCTGCCTCCATATTCATACCGGCACCCTACTAAGGCACACAGCTGCATTTTGTTGGTCTCTGGACTACAAAAAGTTGATTCCACAGGTATCTGGCTGCCGTAAGTGATCATTGTAAAGACTGTGAACTCTCCTGCAAATCCGATAAATGGGAGAAATTAATGACAGTGATTTTGGATTCCAAGATATTGACAACAGCAGTCCCTTAAGAGTGGGAACACACACAAGCTGGAAGGATTGACAAATCACATGAGACAAAAGCTCAATGAGCAGGATAAATCGTAGGAGGATGACAGGGAGAAGCTTTGGGGCGGGAAGCCGATGCTCTGATTGAGTATTTAACAAGCTGTCAGAGTATTGGCTGAATCTTTTAGCAATCTGTGGCAGCATTGGCTGACTGCACACTATCTCTCACCCACAACCAATCTGGATACTGTGCTGCCTCGGCAGAATGAGACACCAAGCTCGCTGTTACTACAGGACGTATTGATAGCATCACCGTTAATACTACTTCCACTACGAGCAGCGTGACAGATAGGATTCCTACTGATCTCTGTTTTGTGGCCAACTTGCATCACAGATCTTACTTCTCTCCTCTTGCACTGCAATAACATTACCACAGCAGGAGGGAGGTATCATTAATTCATGACCTTAGATAGCTGTTAGATCTGCGTGTAGATGGAGCTCTTGGATTACACCGGCACCAGGAACTGACAACGGATCTAAACATCGCTTTGTCTGTGGTTTATCGAGAATTGAAGGAGGAAACTCAATGTGAATGGAATTGTAGCAGACAATGGCATTGTTTTTCTCAAACTGAGTAGTAGTCACCTCCCATCTCCAAGGGAATTATGGCATTGAATAGAGAAGTTAGTTGAGACAGTTTCTGATTCCAGCACTCTCAGAAATCCTGCAGTACGTACTGCACACACCCAGACTTTCACACTTCATTCTCATGTCACGCACAGACACATGCAGTGTGTGTGTGTGAAGCAGCTGGTGCTTCATTAATGGGCTGAATAACACTGGACTGCACTATATTTTTGTCTCTCCCACACTCATTATCCTGCCTGACACACTGCCTTATACCAGGTAAGCACTCACCTGTCAAAAGCCTGGTGATAAATCAGACACCTGACCCTAAACGAATTTATTTTCCTCCCACATGCGGCTCTGCTGATATAACTGTGTCCTCGTGTCCTTGACTGCAACCACAAGTCTTCTGGGATCAAGGAAAAGCAGCCGGCTGCCTGCACATTTACAAACACTGTTAAAGAGCAGGGCCCTTGGAGAGAGCAGGGCTGGCACTGCCTGAATCCAAGTCAGGTGAGGTGAAGGAAAAAGGAAGGACAAGGGGGAGCTGGGATACATCAGCATCGTGACTGAACCAATAACTGCCTGAGGAGACGTTCCCTCTTTCTTGTGACAGCTCCTACCATCCATCTTCTTATTCACTGGGTTGTATTTAAGATGGTGCAATGGAAAATGGAAAGAAACCTGCTCTTCCTAACTTCACACTGCTCACAGGTGTCAGATTAACAATGGAGCCGTCAGTCACTTGCCAGCCAATCTGAACATTTTCTCTCGAGTGTTTTTGTTTTGTATGGATGGGACTTTGCTCTGAATCAACTGGAATAAATGTTCATAACTAAATGAACAATAATTTTGAATTTCTGATGGATTAATCGCCTGTATTTGTTGTGATTTTATTTTTACACACTGTTCTCTGTCACCATCAAAAACATGGGGAACTCCATGGGTTGTGTCCGGCCTCCTCAGGAGGGGCAACTCAGAGGAGCCCCTCCGCTTTCACCAAAGAAGCGCCTCCGTTTCAGACGTAAGCACAAGGGCAAGAAGAACAGGAAAGGAGAGTCAGACCTGGAGGACTCCGAGCGACGAAGAAGCCATGAGCCAGATGAAAGAGAGGAGGAGGAGGAAGATGATGACGAAAAGGTTACCGTGATAGAAACAGCAGACTCAGATTTTAGCAGCAGAGCTCAGACTCTCATAACAGTGCCTGACAGCAAGTTGATTCATTCCAAAACTAATATACACAGCAATACCCTTTCCCCTGGCTCACTGAGTGCCAATGTAGGGGGGCTTTTAGGCAGCAGACTACTTGAAGTGTCCCCCAAGCCCAGCCCAGCCTGGAGAGGGGTTTTTTGCCTTCCAGGGGAGGAAGACACTGTTAGTGCCATCATAGATGTCTCCAGCATCCCAAGCCAAACCACAACCACCACACCAGTCAACACGGCTCCAGCCCTGGGCAGCACCACTCCAGGTGGAGGGAGAGTGTGCCGTGTTAGGGAGAAAGTCCAAGGGGTCCTAGAGAAACCTTGGATACTCCGACAAAAGAAGGAGAAAAGGGACAAGGGGAGGCTGGAGAGAGAGGAAAAGGTGGATGATGGGGTAAAAGGAGGTCCAGAAGGAACTTTACGAGTGGACAGGACACCTTCAGGGAGAGAGCGCAAAGGTGTGGTCCATATCCGTGAGGTGGATGGTAAACTGTGCGTGGTGAGGACAGTGTACCCCAGTGATTTTGGATCTCCGGTGTGGAGGGGTGAAAGTGACAGTGAGGTAGATGTGTACAGAGAGCCAAATGCCCCTTCTCCAGTCACAGGGAATATTCTCAAAGTCCAACTGTTGGAAGTGGACAAAAGTAGAGCTGGCACGTCTGCAGTGGATTTTCCTATGTCCTCTAACCAAATGCGGACTCAGGAGACTATGCTTGTCAAGGGATTTAACTTGGATACTCCAGGTCGTGCTCTAGAGCAGTCTTCTCTGTTAGAGTCAGGATACGCCAGTGACCTGCCACTGACTTCTCCAGAAACAGCGGGCACAACTCCCAGTCAGACAGACTGGGGAGGGCTGACCAGTAGCTCCTCAGAGAGACTGGACTCCATGATGGAGAGTCCCCTGTCAGTGCAGACACAGGCGACTGTAAAATACCTGCCACAGGTACACTTTCTACTTATCTCTAAGCCTATCCTGTGTCCATGCATCAAATCTGTCTTCTGTCTTGAAGAGTTTTACTATGATTGTTTTATTAATCCAGAGATTCCCAAACCCTGGGCCACTAACATGTTCTGCTTTTCTTGCCATGACCTGCTCCATGCCGCCTCTGATTGGTTGGTTTGATTAGGTTGAGGGATGAGGAGTGAGATTGATTAGGGTTAGGGTGGGAACATTAGGTTAAGCGCTCAGAGGTACAGGAGCACATTTTGTACAATCTTCTGAGTTTCGTATAGACTCAAATATTTGGCAGATTAATCCGCAGTGGAAGTAATTGTTAGTTACTGCTCTACTCTGGACGTCTGCAGTATTATTCCTCTCCTGCTCCTAGACAGATAATCACTGATAATCACTCACTAATCACTTTTAGGACTCCAGAAATATCCAGCAGTAGCAACTGACTACAATTCTTAAAAGACTTTGTTCCATAGGATTTAAATTATGTTTGAGCAGTGAGAATAAAGAAAATTTTAATTTACAAGTTATTCTTCTGCTTAACCATTTAAGTTGCAGGAAAATTATAACTGTAGTGATGTTTTGTGTAGTCTTGATTTTGTCATGCAGCTTGTAAACGTGGAGGTCTCTGGATCCCATTTTTCAAACCAGTGTTTTAAAGTGGTACAGACCGGCACACAAGTCGAAACAATTGGTTTGAGTGTGGCTTTTTGAAGGGTGCCTTTGTTGTCATTTGTGCACCATGTTTGTGGTCATGAAGGGTTATATGTGTGTATGTTATCAGCTCTTGAAAGGCACTATGCCTCTCTCCATTCTCTCTGTCTTTGTCCCCAGAGTCTAATCAACGCAGCACAGACTGCTTCTCCATCCGTCCTCCCCAGTATCCTTCTTCCCTCCCTCCCTCCTTTTCTTCTCAGGCGTCTCCTACCCTGGCTTATTTTCCTCAAACAACACAAACTCATCCACTCCTGACATCTGTCAGAGTGTGAGAGACAGACAGACCGGGTGTTCGTGTGTGTGAGAAAAAGGTCATTGCTTCAAATGACAGGGTGTCCTCTTGTTCCAAACTCAAACTTGTAATTTTCTACCAATTCACACACACAGTATAACTATGTTCTTCTGTCTGTGTTTGTCTCACTCTGGTGGGTTTGCTTGAAAAAGGTTACTTGGGGGTAAAATAGAAGAGTGAGATGGATTGCCATTACATTTTCCATTACTTTATTTAATTATTACATTTAAAAGGAAAATCTATCTTCAAGCCCTTTTGAATAAAAACAAACAGCTATGCTGCATTGCCATGTGACTCCCAACCAAGCTATTTTTATTCTTGTTGATATCTATTGAATTGTAAATGTCAAACTACAAGAGTATATTATTTCTTGCTCTCTCTTTTTGTCAATTTATAACAATTAGTGAGAAATTAACCCATCAGCGTTCAGTCAGAGATGACAGAGGCTTCTAAGACGATGAATATGTAGGGTTTTGACTTTAGAGCATGACTGAGTTAATCATTACTACAAGATTGTGGCCCTTCTTCTTCTTTGCACAGGAGGTGTTCACACTGAGGTTGTAGAAAATGTTTGGGGCTCACTTGAAATAATCTGAGAGGGAGTTTGTGTGCTAGGTTGCAGCTCTTCAGCCCTGCTTCACCTTGAAAATGAAAAGGCTGCTGCAGCCACTGCAGTGATGCAGGCGATGAACAGGCGCTGTTCACGATAGCTGCCACAGTTAGTTCAGTTCCCCTCCACATTATAAAAGCTGTACAGCAGCTGACATCATGTCATCTTGTGTTTAGTGCTGCATGTCTCACTTGATGCACAGTTGCTGAGTCATGAGAATGCACTAACAGTGATACTGTAGATCCCCAGGGTTCCCTGCTTAAGAGGGATTTTAAACGGGCAGTAATGATCAATACTGCTGTCTTGTGTGTGTTCTTGTGTTGAGAGTGGGATGTGTGGATGTGTCAGGATGCCTCTGTGTTCGGTCTAAAGTGCAGCTGCCCTTTGTATGTTGGTTTGTGAGACGCCCTTCTCTGCATAAAAAGGGATTTGAAATGCGCATTTATCAGTGAGACGGCTGATTCGCTGAGCCTCAAGGGGATTCCTACCACACATTAAACCCACCATTCATATTTTTATCCGTGTACCCGTCCAACTATGTCTGGAGCTATCTATCCATCACTGTCTATCCATCCTTCATCCATCCATCCTTTTGTTTAAGCACTTGGAGCCAGTTTTTACAGAGATACTTTTTGTTAAGCAACAATTAAACCCTCTTTAATCTTCTCTTCCTGTCCACCCTCCATTCTCCCATCACTGTTATCTCCCCCGTCCAACCCTCCCCCTCCTCTCCCTACAAACTTCAAAGAGGCCATGTTTCTAAAAGAGGCCTGGTCCAGAGCCCTTAGGGTGCCCCCAGTGGATCGTGGATGTTTGTGACTGAATCATGGCTGCACTGAATGCTGCTGCCACTTCTCTGATCTCAAACACATTTTGTATGGTTCTGTTCACTTTGTGTTATAATTATAATCCAGTGGCTGAATCAGACAGGTACATGCACACATATGCTTACACATCACATGTGGATGCAATACATCCAGCAGCTTTGCATAGATAGGTGTTAAGACTTACAGTAACACCATGACTTCAAACACGCACACACCTGCACACTATGTGATATGTATACTGTATGAATCCATACATTGTGGTTACAGAACACACACAACCCTTAACGCCTGTGTTGCTGACATTAACCTCATCTTGCCATGTGAGTGTGTGGTCTTTGCTTGCTGTAAATTCTACTTGGTGAAAATTATTCTTATTCTTCCTGTAAAAATACACAGGGATTTTTCACCTTGTCACATATGCATTCGTTCAGGCAGGAAGTCTTGTTGTGCTACTAATCTTGTAGTCTCCACAAGTCCTGGCTGTCTAGTCGAGAACTACAAGACAGAGAGACAGCTGTTAGACATCTGTTGTGTTGGGAGTCATTAGTAAATAAAAGTAAACAGTGTCCTCAGGTAGACTTAATTACGTGTTACTAAAACAGGGACAGCTGTGGCTCAGGAGAGAGAGCAGGTTGTCCAAAATCGGAACATCAGTGTTTGGATCCCCCGAATCCCTCGGCTACACATTGTGGTGCCCTTGGGCAAGATGCTGAACCTCAAATTGCTCCCGATGGCTGTTTCATTGGTATGTGAGTGGATGTGTGAACAACCAAGGATGGAATTCGTGGGGCGCTTTAGACAGAAAGCAGTGTATCGTTGCTGGCCTTGACACACCAAGCTCCCATCAACAAACTAGCAAATACCACAGCTGGTGGCCAACAAGCTTGTATACTCTGAGCCTGTGTGAAAGGAAATGCCTCTCTGCCAATATACAAACTGATTCTATGATCAAGCAGCATTTTTGACAGCAGTCTTGCTAATGTAATAGGTTTGAATCGAGAGTTCAGTGGGTGAAATTGTTGGCTTGGTGTGTCAGGACCTGCAGGCCTTTACTGTTTGTTTTGGGCTGTACGTACTAGTTGAATACCCTATAAGCTAATATAACTACACAGGTTATTAAACTAGTCTGCTAGTCAGTTGTTTCAATAATACAGCATTACAATTGACAGTTTTCAGTTTCCTTAAAGTAGACAACTTGTACAGTTTGAAACAGAGCACACAGAGGTTCTTGTTTGACTGTAGAAATATGTACATCTTTAAATTCAAGGTTCACATTATTTCACAGAGCATTTGTCTGTTCCTTATAGCCTCTCCCATCAAATGAAACTGATCAAAGTTCTGTACTTTGGTCATATGATAATGAGCTCCTTTTCACTGAAGAATCTGTTCTTTGAAGTTGGCAGTGAGATACAGTCAAAAGCTCCTGACAAACTGAACCCTGTGTTTAGAATATTTCATTCTGCTGTCAAAATCGGAGAACCTTCAAGACAGCTCCTAGAGAGTGAGATTAATATGTACTGTATATATACATATTCTGAACAAATGAACGGCAGACATGCACAACAGTAAGTGCCGGATGAGATACTGTTGCAGTGGGAGTGTAGGTTCTCTGTGCAGATGCAGCCCTCACACAAAAAGCTCTATCAATATTCAGATGGAGGATTACAGCTCTGTGCTTCCCTGCAAAGGAGGTTGTGGATGCATACAGAGAGACAGAGCTCTGCAGGAAAACGCATTTGAAGATTCCCATTCAAGCTACAACTTCCTTTTTTGCCTTTTAATATGTGTTCTCAGTGAGACGCAGAAAGAGATGCTGACCTGCTTGTTATAATACACACTTTATGGTGGATGACTGTGTCGGTAATGGCTGTTGGTTTTTCAGGTTGCCTGTAAGCATTCTTTAGCGCTGGATAACATACTGGTACATCTGACATTTTTTCTGTCTAGTTTGGTCTGGTTCATGAGAAACTTGTAACTTTATGCAGTTGCAAGTTACCCCCTCTCCTTCGTGGCTGGCCTTGGACTCTTTCTCATCTATTTTCCCTTCCTCGCTCCTCTCCCTCCCCCTCCGTGTCTTTTTGGCTGTTGCTGCAGTCTCCTGGCACGCACCGGACTTTCATACTGCTCTATATCAGCCGCAGGGAGAGAGACAGAGACAGGAAGACAGTGAGAGAGGGAGGAGTGTAGGACAGTAAGGGATGGCAGAAGAATACTGATGACAAGAACAGCAGCCAAGCACTGACAGTGACAACATGTACATCACTCTGCCTTTGTCACCGTGGACAGTGGGACCTTAACAGGGCAAATTGAGAGGAAGAAGGACGCTGAGGAAAAATGGCTTAAGTGGTCAGAACACATTGGTACAGTATCTGTCTCCATGGAAGTTTCTCTTTAGGCCTTTGGTAAACATGGACTGCATGTGCCTAAAGTGCTCTCAGGAGCTGTGCAAAGCCTACTCCTAAAATCTGACTGATAATGCAAAATCAATACTATTTGTGGTACATACGACCCGATCTCTGGTGTTCAATATAAGATCAATGAAAAATCAAGGGGAAATGATTCAACTAGGACTGACTTCAGAGGAGGCAGAGGATGAGAAGGCAGAGCAGATTGATCAGCATCTGAGGCAGAACAGATGAAAGAGAAAGAAAAACTGAAGAGACAGATCGGGGCTGGGGAAGGGGGGAGGCACGAGACAGAAGGAGATGAAGGAGAGGAGGCAAAGTGTTGGGGTGGGTGGGGGCACACGAGCTAATGAGCAGGCTAGACTGGAGATGATGGAGCGAGAATGAAAATTGGGAAAAACAGACACGTTAATATTGAAACACATAAAACCATTCGGATACAGAAAATGAATGAGAGGTTCGGAGGGAGACGACAGCTTGAATCAAAGTGACTAAAACCTCTCCAGCGTCTCATATATTCACAGCAGGCGGTTGTTTCTGCTGACTCATTGTGGCTGCGGTTCTGTAATGGGGACTTTATGTGAGAGTAAAGCTGGTTTTATTCTATTGTGTATTGGTATGATGAGACTGCTGCAGAGATGCCTCAAGATATTAATACAAGATGCAGGGGGATCTTTTAAGCATAAGCTGAATTCCTGTGATTTTGTACCATGATGGATTCTGCAATATAGCCTCAGAATTGTGGACTTTAGAAAATATCATTTTCTGTTTTCACCTTTTTGAGGAGAAATGGTGAATCCCAGTAGTAACCCCCGCTCTGTCTCCCTGTTCCCTCCAGATTTCAGAGATTTATGTGAGCGGCGAGTCAGGCGACCTCACTGCCAAAGAGAAGCTGTTAATATGGAGCCAGCAGGCAACAGAAGGCTATCCCGGCCTCCGCTGTGTCAACTTCACCTCATCCTGGAGCGATGGACGCATGTTCAACGCTCTGCTGCACAGATACAGGTAACAGGATGGACAGCAGGGAAACCTTTTAAAGTAGTCAGTGGTTATAAAGTCTGAATTCAGAATGGAGTTACTGGATTTTTTTCACAGTAGATGGTGGCAATAGTTGATCATCCTTCTCAGTGACACAAACTGAGTTAAACTGTTTGAGATTGAGATAATGCTTGAATGGTACTCAGAAAAACATAGGCTCAAATCTGCTCAAGATGAGACAACAAAATAGTGATCCAGGCGTGTTTAATACATTTCTTAATGGTTATTTTAGAAGAAGAAGGTGCACTAACACGTTCCATCTGTGTGTGATTTCCAGGCCAGACCTGATTGACATGGAGACGTTGTCACGGCAGAGTAACCGGGAAAACCTCGAGCAGGCCTTCGAGATCGCTGAGTCACTAGGGGTGACGAGGCTGCTGGACGCTGAGGGTGAGACTGTTATTCTGAATAAACAAACTGACCAACTGCATTCAGGGAAACACTGTGGCTCAATTTCTGACTGTCGTTAGGAGATAATACATAATATCAACAAACAACTGAGATTTGTCTAATGCAGCTCATGTCCACAGATTTCTAATAAAAGAAGTCAGCAACTACACATTATGTATGCTACTCATGAAGTTGTTGTTCTCTTGTTTCCAGCATTTATTTTGGAAGTGTGTCAACATTAGTACGTTGCAGCCATGACTGATGACTGACTAGTAAATAGTTATTTTTACCGCTCTAGCCTTCAGCTCTAGCTTCCTATATTCTGCCTAGATGTAAATACTCTAATTCTGTTTAACTGATGCTCCTGGTTGTAAAGCGAGTGTGGCTATTTTTTTTTTAATATCTTTGTATTTTGAGTTTGACATTTCTATTCATGGTTGGTTTAATTCAGGCCAAAAGGTGTTGATTTGGAGATCATCACAAGGTTTTCAGTTCTCTTTATTTAATTTCCTGCCTTCTTTCTCTTCAGACGTTGATGTTCCATCACCAGATGAGAAGTCAGTCATCACCTACGTCTCTTCCATCTATGATGCCTTCCCCAAGATCCCTGAGGGTGGAGAGGGCATCGCTGCAAATGTATGTCACATGTTTAGGTTTGAGCTCATTATAGATGTTGCATCTTTCACTTTTGACTTTGACTGTATTCCTTCAGCACACATGCATCCTCAGTAAAGATTGTCACATTGATGCTTTTGTGTTGTTCTTCAAAGCAAATTATGTATTTGTATTCATATCATTTGTCATGGTTGCTTCACTTATTTTTCATTTTTGAAATTCTTTTTAATTAGTTTTTTCCTTTCATCATTTCTTTTTTTTTAAGTTCTCAGCAGAAATGTATTATTCTCTTTTCTGTTTGCTATTCAAGTGTGCAACTTCTTGAGTAATGATGTGGAACTTTCAAATAATTATGCAATTTCATAGTCCTGTAGTCATCTATTATAAATGACTTTAGTAAAATGAAGCCGTTGTTGGTAAATTGTATTCATCAAAGTCTGTGAATCATAATATTTGATTTCCCATTGACTAATCACAAGGCTTATCCTCCTCCATCTCCTCCTCCTCTCTCCTTCATCATCAGGAGGTGGACCAGCGCTGGTCAGAGTACCAGTCCAGGTTCTCCTCTCTGCTCCAGTGGAGCCGCCAGCATACGGCCCTCATGGCCAACAAGAACTTCCCACAAAATCCTGTGGAACTCAAGGTGAGACCCCGAAATTGGTTTGATACAGAATTTTACTTTGAAGCCATTTATTTTCACATCATCTGCATGCAGTTTCTGCTTCATCTCTTTTAAATTATTAGAGTTTGTGTTGAAAAAGAGACGAAAGAAAGGGGGGAAGAGAACGCTTCAGGGTAGATAGCAACTCCTTCTTTTGTAGTAAGTTTGAAGGACCATAACCCTGGATAATAGCGCGAGTTCAACACTAAATCCTCTGAAATTAGTAACAGAGAGAGATAGGTGTATTATCCGAGGCATTGTAATCTAAATGATTTCAAAGCAACATGAATACTCTCTTTAAAAGGGTGAGAATTAAATCCATTTGTGTTTTGTCAGCTTCTGTCTTCAGTTTAAACAACAAGCAGCCAGGGAGAAAGAGAACTGACAGAGCAATTTCTGTTGAACCTTTAGAGAACATATACAGGGATGGAGGGAGGGGAGGAGGTGACGGGTTTGATTAAATGAACAACCGTATACTGAGATGGGAGGCGAGCGAGGTGAAGAATTCAGATTAAAAGGAATTAATTTGTAGGGAAGAGGCATGGTGTTGAAAAAGGGAGAGCACAATAATGTGAGAAAGGATGCTGCTGTGAGCGCTACAATGGCTGACAGGATGTCTAAAGGCCGAGAGGAAAGGAGGAGGAAGATAAAAACGAAGCAGTCAAATACGTAGCTTGACAGTTGAGAAACTGACTAATGACCGCCCAGAGAGAGAGGCTGTGATTACAAAGCTTACCCTCTGATGATACGTATTGATGCAGTGTTTGACCTTAAACAAAGCCTGAGATAATATTGACCCCACAGCACTCATCAGTAACTTCTGTTTCTCCTCCCTTAGGCACTTTACAATGAGTACGTCCATTTCAAAGAAACGGAGATCCCTGCGAAGGAGATCGAGAAAGGTCACATCGAACACCTCTACAAACTGCTGGAGGTGAGAAATGAACAGCGGGAGGACAGAGAAGACCATGAATGGAATAAAGGAGAACAGAGTGTAGAGTCTGAGGGGAAGGTGACCAACATTTGGCACCATGTGCAGAGCTTATTGTGAATCATGGGGTTCAGCTCAGGGGGACGAGCAGTATGTCTGTGAGAGCAGTTTTGTTATCTGTGCGATTTTTGGGAGTTGAGTCATACATTTTGTTCCCTGAGGCGAAGTCTTTTCCTCCGATCTGCTGTTATCAATGCAGCAGATTGTTTGATTGAACACAAACACACTCCTTTATCCTCGCTCAGCTGATGTTACCAGAGTGTTGGTCTGTGGTGTGATCACTCATGATTATAACTCTGATGTAATGGGGGATTTTAATGGAGTCTGTTAGCGTTTTACAGTGTGTGTACACTTCCACTGAAGCATGATGGGATGTTAAATATATACTCACCGTGTGTGTGTCCAGGTGTGGATAGAGTTTGGTCGTATTAAGCTGCCTCCGGGCCTCCACCCCAATGACCTCGAGGAGGAGTGGGGCAAACTCATCCTGGAGATGCTGGAGAGAGAGAAGGCTCTACGGCCAGCTGTGGAGAGGTACAAACACACACACTGATACACACACATGCACACAAATCCATTCAAACATCTACTTTCAGCAGGATGCGAATAATTACATGAAAAATGCTGATGCAACTCCTTGTGGTCAATTTCACATCAAGTGTGACTTTCAAGGACATGCTGTTTTAACCTCTATATATCTGTGTGTGTGTGTGTTTTCAGGCTAGAGCTGCTGCTTCAGAGGGCCAATAAGATCCAGAACATGGCTCTGGACTGTGAGGAGAAACTCACCCTCGCTAAGAACACACTCCAGGCGGTGAGTGCTGCACCTCCCATAGCTTACTTCCTTTCAATTTCCTTACACACACATGCAGGATCCTGGGGATTATGTTTGGTAAATGCTGGATAATTTGGTGTGGCAGTGTTAATGCGTACAAGCTGTAAAAGCAAGTGCCCCTCTGAGGCAATAAATATTCACTCACCACTCACCCTGCTTTCTGCAAACACAGTCTGGACTTAAACGTACTATATATAAACAGTCGGGCTTTCCTCTTTGTCTCTAACATATTTATCTTTTGAGGCTTAGAAAATTCAACCATCTCCATGTTGTCCATATAGTTGATGTAGTGTAATTCTAATTTGCTATATTTCTATTTCTACTAGTAATCCTTTGTTTCACTTTATTTGCTTGTTTACTAAATCCTTCGATAAACGCTCAACTTGCCGAGCTGTCCATAAGACAAGAACAGCCAGCAGACAAACAAGAACATTTTGATTAAAGCTTGCCTCCTCTGGTGTCCAGGACATGTCTCGAATGGAGAGCGGCGAGGCGGTGCAGTGTGAGAGAGAACTGGCCTGCTACCTGCAGGACTGCGAGTCTCTCATCAGACAGCTCAACCAGGAGCTCAAAGTCCTCCGAGATGAGAAATACTACCAGGTGGAGCAGCTGGCGTTCAGGTGAGTGTCGATGGTGTTCTGTAGAGGTGACCGACCTGGTTCACTCTAATATGTAATGAGTGTCCGGTGTAATTAATTAGTATAATACAGACAATTAGCAGGAATACAAACAGCTCATTATACTTAATGTTGGGTCAACAACTTGCATTGTGTTTAACATCAAATCCCATAATTATCTGCTACAGTTAATGTGCTCTGTCCCGCTGCTGTTTATCGAGTGTGTAAAAGTGCTCTGATGGGAATCAGTGGTGTGAAAAAATGATGAAAGGGAAACTCCATTTTGTGGCTCATCAGCATGCAGCTCCATGAGTTTTAGACTAACATTATGAGACGGAATGAAATGAACAACTGCCATTTTGTAAAGCCCTTTAATGCAACTATAAGCTTACCAGAAAACATGCATTTTAACAGGAACATACATTTTAAGATCATAAAAAGCACAGGAAAATATGCATTATTTGACCTTTTTGATTTTAGCAGTTTTCCCACTAAAATTTAAAGGTTAAATGCAGTCAGTGAGTTGGTAACACATTTTGATATTGATGCATGTCTGGCTTTATAGTGAAAGACCTTAAGAGAGCATCACTGTTGGAAATAAAAGTAACTGTCTCCCCTCCAGTAACTAAATGTTTCTGTCTGACATGACCAGAGTGTCCTGCCTTCAAGAGGAGCTGGTCTCCCTCAGACTGCAGTGCTCCAGCGTCTACAGGAAAGGCCATTTCTCTCAGGCGCTGGGCAGCATCGGGGCAGAGCACACCAGCCAGAGAGCCTCAGACAGCGGCCTGACACTGGGGCAGACGCTGCTGGGAGCTGTGGGTGCTGTGGGAGCAGTTGGAGCTGCACTCCTGCGACGACCAATGGCTCGCTCCCAGCTGGTGGCCATGTCCTCATCAGAGGACGAAGGAAGCCTGAGGTTCATCTACGAGCTGCTTGGATGGGTGGAGGAGACACAGGTCAGTCTCTGTAACACTGAAATTCAGAGAAGCAACTAATGATTATTTTCAATATCAGATCATTTTTAGTTAGTAAATGAAATGTCAAGATATAGTAGGAGAGTGTCCCAAAGATATTTAAGAATTTAAATATGATGAATAACACAGAAAAGCCACAAATCCTCACATACATGAAGCTTTTGCTCCGTCCCATATTTTAACAGAATATGTAAATGTCGTGAAGAGGATTTTAGATTCACTAAAAAAATCGAATCTCCATTCAATAGGCTTTAGAGGCTTGACAACACATGCATCTGAAACTTTAAAGACCTTGAAATAAAGCAATTAAATAAAAAGAGCAAAAAACTGTCGAATATTTTTTTTTATCTGTTGGATAAAAATATCAAAGTTTTTGGAGCCCTGTTCATCTTTGTTTCTGTGTTTGTCTCAGGAGCTTCTGGAGCGTGCCGAATGGGGCGCAGACCTTCCCACTGTAGAAAACAACCTCAAAGAGCACAACACCATACACACTGCAGTCGAGGAGCTAATGAGCAGCTTACAGGAGGCACGCAGCTATGAGGTACACACACACACACACACACACATCACTTATACATGAAGACAGACATCATTCTGCTGTGAGTTGTTCTTTGTAATGGAGCTTTACTGTCTTGTCCCTCAGGCTAAAGTTTCTCCCAACTTCAAGAATAATTACTCTGAAACCCTGGCGAAGCTGGAGCACCAATACTGCAAACTACTGGTCAGTCTCAGAGAAAGGACTGTGGTTTCGTGTGTGTGTGTGTGTGTGTGTGTGTGTGTGTGTGTGTGTGTGTGTGTGTGTGTGTGTGAGTGTGTGTGTGTGTGTGTGTGTGTGTGTGTGTGTGTGTGTGTGGGGTAAGGTTTTTCTTTGTTTCTCACTTCACCCCTTCCCCTTTTAATCCAATTAGGCCATGACAGTACTCTCCTGAAAGAACAGAAAATTATGCATCTGCCCCCTTTTCGCTCCTCTACCCGGAATCCCTCCTCCTTCTCTATTTTAATTTCTTTGTCCCCTCTTGCTTCTGTTATTGTCTCTTAAGATAGTTTTGGTTTCACTTGTGTTATTAATTCCTAACACAACACAAGTTTGCTTGTGAATTTTATCTTTGTAGTTCATGGATTAAAAGACCTTTTGCTTCTTCCTTTCAGTATCAAATGAATATGTGCTTGCAAATGCACATGTAACAGAGCAACAGAAAAAATATTACCCTGAAGAACCTTTGAGAATAACTTTTTATTTCGAAACCACAAATAGTATGATATTTATACAATATAATTATGGATTTAAGTAGGGAGGTACGTAAAAGAATGTAATTTTATGCTTTTGTTGATAGTTAAAAAAATATCATTTTTGAGACTGTCTGTCAAAAGATGCATTCTTACTGTTAGGTAATCTTGCATAAAATGGATCAATAAATGCCCGTAATACAAAGTAATATTTATTATCAGTTGTTTGCTGATGGTCTTTTAAAAAGTTGTTGTCTTTTCAGTAAATCCCTGTAAAAGCAACAAAACCAACAGCATAACACAGTCAACAAAAATTGAGGGAGTTATTTTAAATGTATTTTTTTTATTTATTTGTGTCTGCACTGCTGATCAGCATGACAATGATGTTTGTTTGTGCGGTTGCCATAGGAACATTCGTCATGGCGCCTGCGGAGCTTGGAGAGCCTGCACGCATTTGTGTCGCACTGCACTGAGGAGCTGATCTGGCTCAATGAGAGGGAGGAGGAGGAGATTGCCTTCGACTGGAGCGACAACAACCCCAACATGAATGCCAAGAAAGAATTATACAGTGTGAGTGGAAGGAAGAGGGTGAACAGATGCCCGGATGGTTTTCTTCTGTTAAGACAGTAAACACACAGTATAGACCACAAACATCTAGAACTTAACGGAAAAAAAGGATGTTATTGTGTCTCTAATTGAAAGAAAAGCAGCTGCCATAGATTAAACAAGCTCCTCTAATTTTATAAAGAATGCCATTATCTCTGAATTTGTGTTCCACATATATCAGGACTCAAATTAACAGTTTACATACACAGAAACACTATTTTTACATCACGCCAGCACTATAATCATCCCGTAATCCACTATTCTTTTTTCCTGTTGTTTTTATAGGAAATGAGGTTAGAGCTGGATGAAAAACAAGAAGTGATGCGGTCACTCCAGGAAACAGCCAACCGTCTGTGTCAGGAGAACCATCCAGCCAAACAGACTGTGGAGGTGAATCTTTGACTTTATTCAGTCTGACTGAATGACCTTTACAGATGTTGGGTTTTGCCTCCGTGACTTAATTTGTAGGAACAGTTGAAGCCAAATGCTTTGGTTTAAATGCTCCATGTTTCATTTGATACTTGAATTTCTTGTTTTTTTATTTTGTTTCATTTTAAATAGTCTGTAGATGTAAATTAGATTTAAAGGTGCACCTTTTTGGCAATCATGTCATGTAGAAACACTGAACGAAAACTATTGTATATTAGAATAGTGATGCTGATTTGGAAACGTATTCTTCCTTTTCTCTGCCTCTGCGTATTACTGCACACCTGAAAAAAACTACAACCCAGGTGTTGATCAGCATCCATGTTGATGTCCTGTAGCTACCGTTGTAAGCTTGTACTGTATGTAACTGCTGTGTGACATGTTTCACTCTCCTGGTTCTCTCTTCATGTTTCTGTATGATCAGGCTTACAGTGCAGCCCTGCAGACTCAGTGGCAGTGGGTGAACCAGCTCTGTGTGTGTGTCGAGCAGCACCTTAAAGACAACACGGCGTACTTCCAGGTGAGGCAACTTACAAGGAACAAATATCACTGTACCCAGAATTTAGAAACATACTGCAGCATTGGCAGGATATAGTGTACATGTAAGGTGTTACTGACTTCTAAGTAATACTCACACATGTCCTAATGTGTACAATAAAAGAATATGTTTATTTTACCTCCCTTATATTATTCCCCCAAGCCTCTGGCTGCAACCACATGACGCCCATTGACGAATTTGGCAAATTGAATAGTTAGACAGCTTATCTACAGAAAAGTTATTCATGTCCACTGTCTTTTACAGATTTCTATGAATTTCACTCTGAACTTCTCTTTTCTGTCTCTTTGTCAGTTCATGAGTGACTCTCGGGACTGTGAGTCGTACCTGCGCCAGCTCCAAGAAACCATCAAGAGACAGTACACCTGTGACAAGAACAGCAGACTGAGCAAACTGGAAGATCTGCTGCAGGACTCAATGGTACAATATCTACTTTCTTCAGCTGCATATATATGCTGTTGTTTTTTTTTTTTTACTTCAGTTCTCACTTTCACATGACAACGTCTAGCAACTTCCTCCTGTAAATTATTTATTCTTAATATTTCATATATAGCATTTTATAATTCTATTACCCGTCAGATGTTTAATCTGAATTGTAATTTAATTGCAGTTCATGGAGCCAATAAAATTCCTTGATTAACTAAACAGATATAATAAATTGAAGGCATTCACCCTCCTCAGTTGCCCTTGAGCAAGGTAGTCAAGATAGTTCTTCTAGTTTACCCTGTTTTTTAGATACCATAACCCTAACCCTAACCCAAAACTCTTAAAGTTACAATCACAGGAGGATGCAAGATATATACAGATATAATTATTTGATGGATGTTAAGTCTTATTTTTATACTAGTTTACTGTGTTATGGGTTAATAATCATACTGCCACCCAGTGTTCATAGAGCAAACCTACACATGCTGCATTTTGAGGAAACATTGATGTTCAAGCCTCTATACAGCCATTTATAACTTCGTAGCACAGGAGCAACAGAGACCTTAACAAGTGTTGGCATACCAGTGTCCTCCTGACTGTTGTGCTCTGCCTCAGGCAGCTGCAGCACCCCACAAGATAGGATGAAGTAATCTGTTAAAGAGAAGCTTCGCTGAATCATCCCTCCTGTGGCACATTTATGAGACTGCCATCTTCACACCTACCTCTCACACACACACACACACACACACACACACACACACACTTTCAAACAGATGGCAGAGTTGGTGTGAGCACTGCTCCACAGGCCGGAGCAGTGAGCGTGTCCCCTCATTATAATGTTGTGTTCCTTTGTCATAAACAGCTGCTGATTTCACAGACCTGTGTTACATACAGAATGTGATATTTTCACATGCTACCTAAATGCCTGTGCCTGTGTGCCTCTGTTTGTGTGTGTCGGTGAAGCTTCCAGTGTGTTAACTGTGCTCCATCTCTCTTTTGTTAAACTCTCATAATACCTGAGGAGAAGATTTGATCAGCCTTTTCACCATCTGGTCAGCAGATGTTAGAGATTAAGCAGTGGCTTGACGCCTCTTTTGATTTAGTTCACTTCTTCAGATATTTAGCTAAATTTCATAAGTACTTGCGGTCACTGAAAGGAGATAGAATAGGTCTTTATGATTTGGTGCAAAATCTGATAACAAGGTCATCAATCGAACACAGGTGCAGCATTTCACTGGCTGGACTTTTTGGGGAAGCATATTGAAGCAATGCTTCTCTGATAATGTAATCATTCTTCTCATGATGGTATCTGACATGGTGATAATCAATTTGTAATCACTCATGTGGCCACATTTTTATTCTCCCCAGACTGTCAGATAATTTGTTATAGCGGTACTGACTGCAGCAAATGCCATCTCAGTGTGAAATTCATTTCAGGGGTGTAATATACAAAGATATTTATGCTTGCCCCCCTCTTAGCTTCCACTCGTTCCATCTTCCTCTTTCTCTGCGTCTTCCTCACCTCTATCTTTCTGTACCTCTTTCTCTGTGTGTGTCTCTTTCTAATGAATCCTTAATGAGTCTCTCTTCTTGGGGCGAGACAGAAATAAAATGTAGTTCTACCTGTCAGGGTGAAGCACACACCTTTAAATGTTTAATGGTTAGTGGACAAGCTAACACAAGCAGCTGAGTCTACTCATGTCAGGGTCTACTGGCTAATAGGTTAGTTATGATGTGTCAGACCAGCAGGTTTATAACACAGGTTTGTGTCACACCAGCAGTTGAAGGGATGGCGGTGTCAGTCAGTCGGTCCACAGCTTTGGTCCAGGCTGACATTTCTTTTTTCATTGGACCTGAAATACACACATATGCACACACACACATGACCTACAGACATAGACTAGTAATGAGAATTCAGAGTGACAGGACTGCCACATAGTTGGCTCTCTAAGTAGACAGGGTTTCAGTGCTCAAGGGCACCCTGTTAGTACTAAGGGGGTGAGCTGGCAGCTCTCCGGCTTCCGGTTCAATCTCTGTAACATGTCTGAAGTAGAGGACCCCCTGTTGTTCGTAAGCCAAGTCCCTGAGGACTGAGCTACTATCACCTCTAATGACCAAAATGTCTCCATCAGGCTTAACTCTACTTTTATATGCTGTGCTAATTAAGTTAGTAATGCTAACATGCTAAACTAACACAGTGAGCACTGTATACCTCCTAAACATCAGCATGTTGTAAACATGTTATTGTATTATAATAGTAAGCAGAGTTGGCTGTAGAATCATACTCTTGTTTAGTCTTTTCAGTGTGTACACCAAAAAAAAAGACATTTTACCATCTGCCTGCAGTCGATTAGTCAGTCTGAACATTCTGATGAATTACATACTTAAGTGATTATTTTTTTCTGCCCTGTAGGAGGAGAAGGAGCAGCTGATTGAGTACCGGAGTACGGTAGCGAGCCTGGTGGGCCGGGCCAAGACGCTGGTGCAGCTCCACCCCCGCAGCGCAGAGAGCACCCTGGGAACCACAACACCCATCAAAGCCATCTGCGACTACAGACAGATAGAGGTACGAGACCCACCATTTTTTAAGCTCCAAGAACATGCTGGTGTGCACGTTTTCTTTCTCTCAGAAAAGTGACTTTAAGTTTCTATCACTGAAAAATTAGAAATCTGTTCATCCATCCAGTTGAGATAAAATAATCCAGTCCCTCTTGTCCCATCTTAGCTGACACATATTTGTGTTAATGAGGTTTATATGAAGAATCCTTTTCAGAACTATGTATATACATTTAGTACCGCTCACCACTGAACTCACCACTCTATTGTTTTAACCCTCACCACCAACCGCCTCCTCTCTGCCCTACACTTCCTCTCCAAGCCCCTTTCCACAGCCACTTTGTGGTTGTTCTATTTTAGCTGCTTCCCGAACATTTCATTTTGTCCTCAGATTGATGAGTACGTCTACACAAACTCTTCTCTCTGCCTAGGTGGTCCATAATGATGAATAAACTAAAGCAGTGGATCTTTTTTGGTAACTGCTCCAACTGTTTTACTGGCAAGTACAAATTGGCGCAGTGCTCAATTTAGAAGCTGAATAAGCATAATGATTGTGATCCAGAATTTATCACTTACGTGGTTCTCACAATAGATGATCTTCATCTTTGTTCCCCTCAGAGGGATTTCTGGATCTCTGTAAAAAAAAAAAAAAAAACATTAGTGAAAAGTTAGGCGTTGTTTTTCCTCTCAGAGCCACTTTTATATAACATACAAGTGAAGCCTCTCCCAGGCTCTAACTCTCAGCTGTGATGTCCTGAGGGAAACTAAAAGCCAATCAATAATACATCTGTCTCATCTCCTTTGCGGGCTCTCTTGAAAACCAGCACCTAGCACTCCTGTAGGGTGGACATGCGGCTGCTGCTATTTTTAGTTTGCTGTGTGAGAGTCCGCAGGGTCAGTTTGCTCACTGAGGCATAGTGTATGTGAGGTGTCGTATCCTGATGAAGATGGAAGGTGGTTTTGCACGTATATTGCATCAGTGATCTAAAGAAGATAAACAAGAAAGATCCAAACTGCCACAGAGTTAAAGATCATACTAAAGACAATCAGTGTGTGCTGATATTTTATATCCAAACTTCTCGACAAACATGCACATGACCAAAAGTAATCTTTCTCTCCTTCACTTTCCTGTGTCTCCTCTCTCTCCATACCCTCATGTACCTTTTTTGCCTCTCCCTTTTTCACTCCCTCTCCTCCTCTTCCTCCTCTTCCTCCTCATCCTCTTCCCTTCCTCTCGTCTGTCGGCTGGGCTGGCAAGACAAACGTTCAGGTATAGCTGCCTATATTCTCCCTCTCTCACCTCAGATACTTACACTGCACACACACTGCACTGCTCTGTTTGCTCCTCTCTTATCAGCTGATTTCAGGTTTTAGTGTCAGTAATGTAATTTGAGGTCACTGTGAATTTGATACCTGCCCTAGTCGGTCTCTTAGATAAGGTAATCAGAAGGTCTGTCTGCCTTCCCTTCATTGGATTTCCTACAACTCTAAAAACAATTACATAAATCAAATGTAGTAGTTTACATATCCAGTTGAACACAACTTCAGTCTTCAAATTAATCTCTATCAGAAGAAAATGCTAAATTGTGTCAAAAATTTAGTCTGAAGTCTGTATGGCAATGACAATAAAGATGGGAACAATATGAACACTGTTATGATTAGCCTGCTCAAACTAACTGTTGAGGGGGCTAAAGCTGAAGGTCTGCAGTAGAGGAGCTAACACTAACATTAACCTTTGAACTTATACAGTATATCCTCTCCTCCGCCAACACGATTTATGCCTCTGACTCATTAAAGCCAAAATGTATTGCTTGTCTTTTCTTGTCCATTACA
The DNA here is from genome assembly GCF_904848185.1 of Acanthopagrus latus. Lineage (NCBI taxonomy): Eukaryota > Metazoa > Chordata > Actinopteri > Spariformes > Sparidae > Acanthopagrus > Acanthopagrus latus. Next base: position 4,438,790 of record NC_051041.1, on the reverse strand, counting down.
GCAAGCTAGTTAGCTTTAACAAGCAAAATCAGACAGACATTGTCATACATACAGGCAGTCTCATGTACATTTTAAACACAGACAGGCATGACAGGTCAAGTGTTGACTTAATAATCAAATTTAGAGTTCTAGTAAGGATTTCCTGAGATAAGATATGATGTCTGGGACAGGACAGGTGCCCTATCCTAGTTCAGGAAATGCTTCTCTAGTAGGAGGATGGGAAGAAGGGATTATTCCTGTTATTGAATCCTAAGAAAAAGGAGAAGAAATGTATCTGTAATGAGGCACCTGTTTTACAATCAAATTCAAATACTGGGCACAAAAGATGAGGATAAACTTGATCGTTGATAAGGGCAGGTGGCAATCAGTGAGCTGAACTGAACTGAATTTAACACAGTCCATGCCTCTGAGGCTGCTTCAGTCAGTCAGACAGTACCAAGTCACAGCTTTAAGCTTTGATTTACATTCCATGTATTTACTGTATGTGCATAGCTTTGCATTATTGATGTATTACTGTGTGTGTGTGCAGGGATGGGGTGAGAGAGGGTGGTGGGTGGGGGAGGCAGTACAGTTATAAGCTTTTATGTACAGCTCTGAAACTCCTCCCTACAGTCATGGCTTTGCCTTGTGTTTATTTTAGAGCTCACTTTTGCAGTTTCTAACCCCAATTCTCTTTATTTTGAGCTGTGCTGGGTTTCTTAGAATCACCATGTCAGCAATGGGTTTCCCTTGTTGGTGAATTTTTGAAACCCGGCCCAGGTATCGCTAAACTTCTGTGTAAGTTTGGAAAATATTTGCTGCTCTCACAATAAAAGCTTTTAGTTTAAGAAATGCAAAGCAGCTTTCAGTCCACATGTGAAGGACTCTGATGTCATACCATTTTAGGGCTTCTGCTAACTTCATGAAGTTCATGAATGTTTGCATTTTGTGTTGCATTATGAGTTTGTTGCTATCAGCTTTTGGTTTACATGTTTTCTCTCCTCTCCTCCATTCCTTTCCTCCTCTCTTTTGTCTCACAACTCATCCATCCTGTCTTCAAACATCTACCATCTTTTTAATCATCGTAATTCCTTGACTTTCTTTAAATTTTCTCTTATTTTTCCATCCCACTCTTCATATTCTCTCCATCTTTTCATTTTTGTTCCCTTCCTCATTCCAAAAATGTGTCTTTTTTTCTCCTCCATCCCATCTTTCCCCCTGCATTTTTGCTCCATCCCTCGCTTTATGTTTTTGTGTTTTTGCATCCATCTCGCAACCCTGCCTCCTCTCAGATCACCATAACCCGAGGCGAGGAGTGTGTGCTGGAGGACAACACTCAAAGGACCAAGTGGAAGGTGATCAGTCCCACAGGGAACGAGGCCATGGTCCCCTCAGTGTGTTTCACTGTCCCACCACCAAACCAGGAGGCCATGGACACAGCCAGCAGGTAGCCAGCTCAGAACTTGACCCTGCCAGAAATTTCTTAACACATTGAGTCAGCTATCGTTGGATTTTAACGCCCATGTTATGTTCTATATTCTGTGTGTGTACAGGACAGAGCAGTTGTACCAGAAGGTCATGTCTTTGTGGCACCAGCTGCATATAAACATGAAGAGTGTGGTGTCCTGGCACTACCTGCTCAAAGACATCAGGACTGTCTCCGGATGGAACCTGGACATGGTGAGACTCGCTGTGTTTGAGTTTGCGTCTTCTTCTTCTTAGATATGTTTTGTTTCTTTGCTTTTCTTCTGCTCTGTCGTACTTACTTCTCCCCCCTTGGTGTCACCTGTCAGGTTCGTTGTCAGTCTCCGGCAGAGCGGGAGCAGGTCCTGGGCCACCTAGAGTCCCAGCTGGCCGACTTCCTGTCTGACAGCAAAGAGAGCGCTCTGTTCACCCCAGGCGAGAGAAGAGAGCTCGAGAAGGAGGTTCAGCAGGCGCAGCAGCACTGCCAGAACCTGCTGCTCAACATGGAGACTGGTGAGAGGCGGCCGACAAATACACCCTCACTGATGCATGCATGCACATCAGACTGACAATCACCAGTGGTGCAGGGGAACTAAGTACATATACAAGTCCTGTTCTTGAGTTCTTTTACTCCCAAACATTTCAGAGGGTAATATTATACACGTACTGAAGTTACAGGTTACTTTTCCTTTTGTTAATTATTTTGATACTTTTAATGTGTTTTGTAAAACAGGTTTGGACTATTAGTTGAACAAAAACAGTTCAACAGTGTGATTTTAATACTTTTACCTCTGTAAAGGATCTGAATACTTAGTTGACCATCAGCTACAGTGACATGGTCTAAATTGTAAAACTGTAACTGTAACTTCATAAATGAATTTTGAATAAAACAAGAATGTCTGCAGTTTTACTATTGATGCCCAAAATAATATTTCATTGTTCTCTTTTGTCTCTCTCTAGTGGAGAAGGATGAGTCAGTCTCACGTTCTTATCTGTCGGAGCTGCAGAACATCACCCTTCGTCTCAATGAGGCCGAGCAGAGACTGTTGAGGGGAATTGAAACTCCGCCCCCCAGCCGGCTGTCAGGAGACAGTACTGACATCACCGTCCAGATTACTGAGCAAGAGGTCAGTTTGAGCCCCATCTGCTGGTTATAACAGGCAACAACACCTGTTAATGCATGAACTCGAGCATCAATTTTATTAACTGTTGAGATATTTTAAGTGCTATTACAAACACAGTAATATGATGGCAAATATGTTATGTTATTTTATTTATGGTAATGATTTATCTGCCTCAGTGGGTCTGATAGTTGATGAAAATATTAGTGTTGACATGTAATGAAAAAAGGTGTTCCAGAAGTAGACCATTGTGTTTTTAGTAAATTAATCACTCTGATTTTGTTAAAACTGTCTATATCTTACTCCAGGGTTAAACAGCTGCAGTTTAGTCCATAGGTCATTATTTGCCTCTTCATCGTGCTAACTTAAAATCACTGTCTTTGTCCAGAAACTGCAGTCGGAGCTGGACACCCTGCGGTCCAGTTTGGGTGACGTTTCTCGTCGGTGCGTAAGTTTCTTCGAGGAGAAGTCGACATCTTCCAGCGTCCCTGTCCTCCGATCTGAACTCAATCAGGCTGTGGAAAAAACAGACAAACTGCACAACCTCTCGTCTGTCTACTTAGAAAAGTAAGTGAGCTGTTTATTGATTAATTCAGAAATACACATGTGGGCGTTGTTTACAAAATGTATGATTTATTTACCTTATATCTCCTCAGGTTAAAAACAGTAGAAATCCTAATGCGTGGCCTGGATGAAGCAGAGAGCTTGGTCAGGAAAAACGAGAGCCGACTAAGTGAAGAAGATATCGTTCCTGCCGACACAACAGCCATTCAAAACCTCAGAGATCAGCTAGAGGTAAGAGACATATTATCACATAAACCCCTCTTATATCCAGCTAAAGAGAAGTGTTGTGAACTCTAACCTTGGCTCTGCATCCTTTGGTTTCTTTCCAGAAGTGGCAGAGTGAGCTTACCGAGCAGGAGGACATCTTCCAGTCCCTGCAATCACAGGTAGGTCGAGCCAAAGAGGCGGCTTCTCGGCTGAGCAGGCTCCACCCAGACCGCAGTCCTGAAATGGAACGCTACCAGGAGAGAGCCAATCAGATGGCAGAGAGGTGGAGTGGAATCAAGAGACAGATGGAGATACGGTGAGCAGGAGAGGGTGAAGATGAGAGAAAAGAGTGTAT